>NW_009939743.1:0-30609 GCF_000696875.1 Nestor notabilis
ACTGCTGTAGCTGAACCCAGGACAGATGTCATGTAGGGAGGTGACTCTCGGAGAGTCTCTCTGTGAAGATGTATGAATTGAGAAGCAGCACAGTGATGGCCCTGAAGCCTAGAATTCTGTATCAGATACTGCATAGAAGAGAAGCAGAAATAATTCAAACTACCTGCCATAGTTTCATAGGGAAGTGATCAGACAGGCTCTCTGCTGCTTATATGATGACTTTGCATTTGGGTAATACTTCAATTGTCATGTAAATTTTGGAGTAAGCAAATATAAAGTCCAAACGTGTTTGACTTACAGAAGATAAGCTCGATTTAACGGTATTTCACTCCTTTATGTCAGGAAGATGTATTGTGATGGTAATGATGCTGCATCTTCTCTCACTAGCTCTGCTTCCTTGAGACTTCTGTCTTTGCCAAGACAAGATTCTTCCATATTGCAAAATTCACCTAGAAGTTGTGTGATCCCTTTTGATTACTGTGTGGCAATGTAATAGCTTAGTTAATTGTATGTTGTACAAAGCTAAAAGAGAGGAAGATGTCTTGTTTTGTTATTCATGTGATATGTGAACCTGTGTCAGTTGTCTTTATGTTTAATTTTAAATTGATAGTTCTTTAAACATTCAGCAGAAGGTGTGTTTTAAAGTCAAATTCACCTAGGTACATTTAACAGTGCTTTAAAAAATTTATTGCCAGCTGAACTGGTAGCAAAATGGCCATACTGCTTATGATTTGGATGCTATCCTGACTTTCTTGCTTTCCAGATTATTTTTGCATAGTTTGGCAAATCTGTACTTTCGGGCAGTTCAGCACATCTCCTCATAATACAACATAAATTGAACTGTAAAAACTAATGGACTGGAATACATCAGGGCTTTAAAGACTTATGGCCAAGTCTATATATTTTGTGCAGTGAAAGAGGCTCTCAGCCTCAGGTTTGTCATATGAAAACTCAACCTGAAGTTAAAAAGCTATCCAAGCTTCCACGTAGTGGCAGTTTGTCTTCACTGGAGAATGAGCTGACTTTTCTTGAAGTGCAATACTTGCAAGTAAATTGTGATTTAAGCCCCCTGTTGTTGGGGATAATGTTCTTGCTGAATGGTACTGCACTAAGAAGAGAGAAACTAAAAAGGTACTCGTTCAGTGACTAATTCAGCAGAAGAGGACAAGTGGTAGGGAGACCTTGCCAAGTTCCTCAAGTGGTCAGCAAGTGCTTCTGAAGTTGAATTTGAGCCGTCATTGTTCTGCAGGAGCCAAACTTTTTTAAGAAGCATATGTCCTTTCTCCTGCTCCACTGCTTGTTAGAAGTGTTAATGTGTCAGTATTAAAGAATGTCATGTCGCTGAGCCATAGACTGCCCAAAAGCCAAGTTGGCCCTGCTTGTGCTTGAGAGTTGGTCAGACTTTTTAAAGCTGGTGTTCTGACGGCAGTATTTCTTTGGGCTGCATGAAATTTCTAGAGTTGGTAGTATAGTCATTCTTCACTTGTACACCCAGGGCATGGGTGTACCACTAACCTTTCACTTCTGTAAACCCCTTTGACGGAACAAATGCTCCTAATTCCAACCCAGTATCATTGTATAATATAGTATATCATTCCCTTATCTTGAGAGCTGTGAAGGACATGATAGTGAAGAAATTAACTAACTACTACTTCATTTTGGGGATGATGTCATCTCCCTTCATTGGACCTTTTCCCAGGATATTTGATGGAAGTCCCATCTTGACTGTTTTCTTCCCAGTCTTTTGCCACACATTTTATTGTAACCAGTCCCTGCCATCTGCACCCCAAAGGAAGTAAGTCAGCTTGATGTCAGTTATGTGGAAAATTGAGGAAAGAAAGAGATGGCCACAGACCAGAGTAAGATGCATGCCATCAGTTCTACAAGATCTAAGTCTGCTGTCACAGCTGCAGAGCAATTTTGTGTGTGTGGCTTTTTTTTATTTGTGTGTGTGTGTGGCTTTTTTTTTAATTTATTTTAAAGAGTAGTTTACTACTACTTTGTAATAAGTATTTTCTTAAGCACTAGGGCAGCTGGAGCCAGGTTTCTATTAGATTTGTGTCTGAGCTGTGACTGACCTTTTAAATCCAATTATACTAAGGTGGCTGAACTTAAACTTCGGCACAGTGGAGGATCAAAAACAGCACAAACTGACTTGATGTCAACATTCCTAATATGTTTTGGCTGGCTTAGGCCTGGAGGATAGCGCAAGCAAGGAAGGCTTTAAGCAAGATCTCCTTCTCTCTATCAGATGCCTTTTCTCTATCCCCCTCTTCTCTTTGGCTCTTCTGAGAAATCAGCCTGATGTGTTTGGCCAAAATACTCTCTTCAAAGGGGATACCATGCGTCCTGCACCATGCTGTGCAGTCCTGGCACCCTGTACTCCAGGGCTGGTGACAGCTATTTGGTGAGTGACTGCCCTTCCACCATGCTCTTCCCAAGTACCCCCAGCATGGCCTTCTGGAGCATCTCTTGCCTCCAGTCTGCTGAGGCAGGGGCTGAAAGGGTCACTGAAGCTTTCCAATGAGCATGGCATTTGTGTGAGTGCCCTGAGCATTCAGTGGCTCATTTTTGGAGGGTTGAGTTTATATAGCTGCCTTTCTTCGGTGTAGGCATGAATAGGATCAGTCTTCACTGTGGCAGCATTTTGAGTCACAGATCTCGTGAGGAAGGTAGGATCCCTATCTGAAACTGGCCAGCAGGCATGGGCTTTACGGTTGTGGAGAGGACTGGCAGACGGCAAGCAGGCGATGGGACTCCATACATCACCTTAGGAAACCAGCCTCTAAATGTTTTAGGCTGTATCTGATCTCTATTCTGGCCAGCAACTCACATGTATTCAGAGTGAAATGTAGAAACTGTTTCTTAAGAAGTGTTTATGTTCTGTAGTCATGTTTCATCAAATGCTTTCTTCAGCCATATAAATCATTGACTGTGAACAGCATCCATCACGCAAAACGTAAGTTAAGCAATTATAGGTTCGACTTGATACAAAAATACAGAGAAGACTACTCGCAGATACTACAGGGGAAAGTTAGCAATTTCATTCCAGATTTGTGCGTTACTTGGGCTGTGAACCAAATTGGAGGTTATAATAGCCCTTAGCTCAGTGTTACACAGCAAGCAAGAGCCAGAGACAGAATTAGGAAAAGAGTCACCTAAAATGCAGAAACGTTGACCTCAGCTTATATGTTCAACAGATTTGAAGTAAGGGTAGGTATAGAAGGAATATTTTCTTATCTAGTTTAATATCTTAAAATATTTTGTATTCAGTGTACCTGCCTTGTACTGAGTATTATGGCTAGTATTAAATACTAAATATAAATTGTGTAGTGTATTATGTACTAATACATTCTGAATTTATTAGTTCTCAGTCTATCCGTAGAGAAGCTGACAATGAATATTAAATAAAACCGCTGTCACAAAAGCATTTCACATCATAGTCTTGGGTAATTTGTGATATACTGAATATTTTGAGTTTAATGAAAAATCATTGGGTTGCATCTGGTAGTTTAAAAATGAGTTTTGAACCGAGATATCCAGGGTATTAAATGACTTTATTGAAGTAAGTACATATGGGTATTTTTCATGTAAGTTCTTTATTTGATGCAGTTCACACATAACTAATATTTATGAAATTTACGTGTGCAATGAGCTGTTATTATTAGAGGAATTCTTTTCTTTGTCTTTATGGTCCATAGATTTGTCTCACTTTGAGGTTTTTTGTGTGTAAATAATTCAAATTATTCTTTTCATTTTAATGTGATCTAATAAGTATGTATCATGCATTTTAATGAAATAACAGTTTCTAATTATTTAGAACCATTACTAGTTTTCTGAAATGCAAGGGAATTAAATCAGGATGATTCTAGTTCCCTCTAGTATTTCCAAGGAATCTATCACTTAAACCAAATTTTTAAACTTTATTTTCTTAAGGTGTTTTGAAGCCTTGAAACTAAAACTTACTGATCTTCAACATTTTGTCTTTATTTTTGGGAATGTTGGTAACCTGCTATTGTTTTGTACCAGCCTGAATAAAGGACTTTCTTTTTTCAACCAGAGTAGCGTGCTTGAAAGAGTATTTCCTCACTCCCACCCCCGCATGCTTCTCCTTTTTGTGCTTTTAAATTTTGTGTTTGGTAAGGTATAATCTGGGAGGCTGAAGATGAGATTTTTAGGTGAAATTCAGTTCAGAGCAATGTGTGAGATGTAGGGTTCTGTTTTATCTGCAAAAGCAGGGTTATTTTCAGAAGTAATGTCTCCATCTCACCCACTCCATGCCTTTGCTCTGACCAAGGAATACAGTCTCTGTATATGAAGCGTTTCATTGGAAGAATCTTCATTTTGAAAAGAAAAATATTTAAAAATTGTAATTTTCCAGGAACCCAAATGAAGTTAAATCTTCACTTCCTTATTATTCTCAGTTGGATCTGCATATCTAATTCTTAACATTTCCATTTTAATTGCACAGCATTAGAATGTTGTAAAAAGGGTAAAAATATTACGTGAGATTAAGAAACATTTGTGAAAGCAAGCTCCTTTCCACAGTATAAAGCACACGGAGATTGGTGACTGCGAAAGGCCACAAGCTATATATGAGTGGAAAGGGGGAAGTATTCTGGAGATTGCTGTTCTGCACTTGGCAATGCCAAAAACTGTCTGTGATTACTCACTTCCAGAGGCAGGGTGGAGTTGTAGTCCAAGTCTGTGTGGCCTTTCCTACACAGAAAGAGCTGAGTGGCTCAGACCTGCAGTGAGCACATGTGGGTGTAGGGCTGCATAATGGTGTTGCCATAAACAGGGCAAATTCTATCAAGTTGAGTTTGCAGGAGCCAAGTCTAAACCTGAATACGGATTGTGATGGACTGACCTTTGTTGTGATCCTGAAGAGGCAGACTGTATGCATTCATTTGAAGTGGAGGGCTTGAATGGTTGAGAAAATATTTAGGAAACTGATGAGTCTGCAAGATCTGGCTAGAGAGAAAAAGAAACAATTTATTTACAGTCTATAGCCTTGGATCCCTCTGCTCTTACTTGGAAAGCTGGGAAATTGAGCAGAGGTGTGAAGGCAATGTGTATAGGCAAGTTAAACCACTAGTCTGCATCTCCCACTGGGGCTGTAGTTGCCTTAGACGATGGTAACCATGTACTTTGAGAAGGATTAAGCGACAAGAATTTAGGACCACCAAATAAGATCTATATAAATGACTTAACATACTTGAAAATCAGTGCTGGATTAACCAAATGAGTTGATTTGCCCTCACGTCCTTCTGTAGAAAACCCCTTTGGAGGTCCTATGCTCAGACTTTAATCCCAGATGCTCCTTAGTTTCCATGTACATAGCAGAATTCATTTGTCCCAGGACAATATTTTAATACCAGTTTGTTTAATGTACATTGGATGTGGTTGGAATTGAAACATACTCTCTCAATTCATCAGCACTGGTTTTCATCTGTAACAGCCTAGAGCTTTGGGGGTTTCAGGAGAATTTGCTTTAGCTTTCTTTTTCATTAGAATTTATTCGCAGCTGAGGGAAATTCCAACAGCCAGAAGCATCATCATATAAATGAATGGGTTGATCCCACTCCCTGACCTGGCACAGCTTCGAGGCAAACTTGTTAAATCCTGGCAACTCAGGTGTTCCTCTTACTTCTGATTTTCCAGCTTAAAAATGAGAAACTTTGAGGTCATAATTTACAAATGCAAACCACTGATTAGCTGTTTTAATTGAATTAATAACACCTTAATATGCTTTGTATGCTTTTCGTAGAAAGACTCAGATTATTTCATTGCTTCAGGAAACATGAGGGATTTCTTTCTTCCTGAAGGCAGTGTGGATGCATACACTAGGTGTGTGAGTCGATTAGGAGTGTGAGTCGGATGAGGCTGTCAGGCTCTAAGAGGTCTGGTGACTGATTCAAGTTTAACCTACATTAAGCTGCTTCTTCCCTCTGGTTTTGGCGCCGTGACTCTGTTGAACTGCATAAATGTGGGATACACCTTTGCACATCTAGTTGAGCATGGATCTGCATTTTGCTGTCAGGACACTTCTGTTTGGGAAATTGTCCAGGTGAATCAGAGGATTTTCACATTTGTCCAGGATGCCTGGTGGCCCAGCTGGAGCTATTGGGCAGTGTTATCTGAACAGATGTGGGGAAATACCAGGCATTTCTGTTCTGAGCATGCCAATGATCTCTACCAACAGGCTCCTAATTGCCTTCTGGAGGGCCTCATCTGTAAACCATCCCCTCTGTCAGACCACAGGGCTTGGGCTAAAACTATGGATGAGGGGAGGTGCCTGCAGTAAGGGCTGAGTGGGTTTAGACAGTGAAGGAGAGAGTGGGAAGCTTAATTGGACTGTTAGAAATCATCTGTGAAGTAACACACCGTGTTCTACAAGAATGTAAATTTTATTCTTTTCAGTTTGTTACTGTGTCAGCCCACGAAGTGCCAAGGTAGGGTAGGCTGGCTTTAAATCTTCACCAGAATTTTAGGAATTTTTTAGCTTACAGTACTTACAGGCATTCCATACATATGAAACCGTACAGACATTGCCAGCTGCGGTTCTTTCAGAACTCTTCTGCATCTGCTTCTACTGTTTTTCAAAAGCTGTGTAGCAACAGCTCAGCTCCCCTTACGTGGCAGTCCATTAGACTTCCAACACACAGAGCGTTTTTAAACACCATTCATTCCCAGAAAAAGCTTCTTTGCTGATAATCACATCCTGTTTTCAAACGTAGACGAGGCTGAAATAATTTCATTGCATAACCTGTCACTTAATGGCTACAATTAGCTGAATGAAATTTCCCCCAATGGCTGGAGTTAAAGTTCTAATGATTTTGCTCTTGGCAAAATGCACACTCCCCCCATAAGATTCCATAGTTGATTATTAAAAACCTAAGCCATCATTTAGACTTCCCTGCTCATATCTATCATAAAGAAAAATAACATTACATATGTTTACTGCTGTCACCTGCTTCCTTCCCACAATACATGTGTTCTGCAGGATATTAAAAAATCTATGATGCACAAGTGAGTCGTAACAAGAAAAGCAATTACATCTCTATCTTTATTCAGAGCACATAAGGTATTGGGCTGTTCAGACAAGGATATGACATTTTCAGGCAGACAGTGTTATTGTTTCACACACTGTGCAGTTTAGGATCTTTAATAAGAGCTTTCTCTTGAAAGCCTTTCTAAAATATTTTTACATCTGTTCAGCTGAGCATTCATGTGTGAAGGTGCAATGCAGGTAAAGAACAGGGTTACCCAGAGCAGTAACATCTCCTGTCCATGTAAAAGAGAAGCTCTGGGCTTTGGGGGCTACTGCTTGCACTGGCCCATTCAGCAATTAAGCCAGTGGTAAGGCTGTTAATTCGGGGAGAGTTTCTCTTTTACTGGGCTATGTTCTCAGATCCTGATCATCCAGATTTCATTCATCACTTGGTAGTGGTGAGGAAATGTAATAGGGAGTAGAGGAAAACAATTTAAATACATTCTGCATGTATGGACATGCTTTTCTGAGAGGCATCTACTGCACAGGGTTGATGTCATCTGGACTCATCCTCTTCAGCTCTTAAGGCAATGAGATCAAGGAAGACCAGCAGCTCACAACAGGAGCAGACCCTCTAGCTCTTAATTCTTGTATAGATTTGAATAGTTCAAATGCAGCTCTCAGAAGGGCCAGTGGTAGTGGAGGGGCTGCTGAGTAATTCACCTCTATAGCCTGGGGAGGATACAAGCCAGAAGATGGCTCTAAAATTATCTCTGGATTGTGCTGACCAGCTGTAGTCTCAACATAGGTCCCTCCAGGAGCAGAGAGGGAGGCTGGAGAGCTGTGAATGCCATTTTCCTTACTGTGAAGCATTTTCACTGCTTCCAGCTGTGTCTGCTGTCACTGCTTTAAGGTTGAGTGGGTGTTTTGTGGCTCTTGGCCATAGGAAATACTTCGTTTGCCATGTCAGGCAACTTGACTGTCCCAGTCTGGTACCATAAGGAGGATGCTATAGTGTTATTTCTGCTAGGGCCAGGTATTTTTCTAGTGAAAAGTCGTAGGACATGAGAAAGCAAACAGAAGAGCTGCATTTTTAATCTGTGTTTTCTGTTAATTTCTTTGTTGTCCTGACTGGGTGTTTAATGTTTTGGAGGATGTTGTTATTTAAAGTAATATTTTTCTGCAGAAAAATGTAATGGAAAAGAATTATAAGTCTGAAAAGAATGTCTCATTTCTGAAATTAAACATTCTGACTTCTTGTGGGAGGGTGCAAATATAAAATTTCTTGTGAGATCAACATACAAAGTAAATAACGCATGTCAAATGAAGAGCTTAGGTTCACAAGTCTTGTTTGCAGTAGTGTCTTTGCAATACTATTTGCAATACATGGTTGCACTATCCAAATATGTTATTTGCAGAACAGTATGTGGTCCTGTATACAGGCACTTTCTCGAATACTGATGTAAAATTCCTTAATAAGATAAACCATCTGACATGTCATAAACTTAAAACTAGAATGTGTTTGTGTGTGAATGCTGGCAAAGTAGTAGTGGTACTCCTTCCTTCCTTATTTACTTAAAGTTGTGTTGATCTGCTCAGGCCCAAGCACATACTGTATTGTTTCAGATTTCTTCCTTTCCTTTCTGAATGCACTGCCGAAGGAATACATGGGAACCTTTTTATATTACATTTGAGACGCTACAGCTTTTATCTATGTCATATTTGCTTCTCTTCATTTTTAAACCTTTGTTACATAGTTTATATTAGGTTTACTTATTTTACTTTTAAAAACATACCTTTCTTCTGTTGTTGGTCTCTTTATGTTTAGACTTCTTCCTATGAGCATGTCCTTAAACTTAGCAGGAGTTTTATAGTTTTCCAGACCTGAAGCAATCTATGAATGATAACAGTGTTTCATCGAGGGTAATGTGGGGACTCGTATGTTTTAGGTGGCCTGGCATTTCTATGTGAAAAACTCTTTTTTTCTTTTGCAAGATGAAACTGGAAGTTCTGCAGGACAGCACAAACATATTTGTGTAAAATTAGCATAAGGTTTGTTTTCAGGGGGCAGAGGAGACCGAATACAGGGGCCTGCAGGTGTAAAATGCACCTATTGACAAACATCAAGAGAATATTTTGAATTATTGTTGAATTATTGTTTGAATTATTATCATATTAATTCATATAGCTATAACAAACCAGTAGGAATAATTCTTAAGTGTTCTTTGAATCCCCTGGGGTCTGAGACATTTTGAAGTATTTAACTGTGTAGCTATGATGCATCAGCCAAACAGTCTAACATGAAAGCCAGAGTTTTTATATATGTTTGGGTCAGTGCAGGTTAAGCCGTCAGAGTCTGCTTTTGAACTGTATCATTACTTATAGCACCAACTGTTACTGAGTGTTGGATAAAATGGCTGTTAGATGTTGAATTAATAGCAGAAGCTAAAGTTGCTCATTTATCATGCAGACATTAATGGCTTGGTGGAATCATATTTAAAAATATATGTGTATATAAAAAGAATGCTTCTATGTGTTTTATGCAGTTTTCAAAGCAGCCTGCAGAGATCGGGCTGTTTTGCTGCCTGAATGGGTGTGAGGGTGCTGGGTGGAACAAAAACCCAGAACTAAACAGAACTTGCATAAATCGTGGTGTTATATATAAGCACTGTCTTGAGTAGGGTGTAGTGTGGAAAAAAAAAATAGCCTGTATGTATATTTTGCCCTTTTCAGATGAATAAATTAAGTGGCTTACTGCAAGCAGGTTTTGGTTGATCTTAAGATTAAAAGAAAAAAAAAAAGAGGGGAAAATAAAGTCCAACATCTGCTCAGTTTGTTCAGCCAAGAGCTTGCCTTTAAAGCACAATTGCAGGAAAAAGCCCAAGTGCTAAGGTCAGCAAACAGAGGAGACATCACTTCCCAGTAGATGTGTAGGTGTGCTGGTATTTTAAGAACATGTAAATCTCTGTGAGGTTTCTTTTGTTTCTGTCAGATACCAAGATTTTAGAAATGAATAAATTGTGTCACATTTTGCCATTGCAGCCCCCATCATTGAATTCTGTATTCTTCATGTGACTGGGGGACCCTCTCTCTGTGTGGCAGGAGGGCTGGGGGGTGCTCTTGACCGGAACTCCCAGGGCACTACAGCTCTCTGTGTGACCACTATTCAAACTGGGGGGAAGAAACATAGGCTTGTCTGCAACTATAAAATGCTGTGGAATTCCGCATTCGATTTAAACCTTGCTGTTATTGTCCTTCATCAGGGCCAGGGTATTCTGGTCTTCAGTGGGTGACTTTATGGGCTGTGGAGTGGGCAGGAGGGTGGCAGAGAAGAGCAAGGCTCGTTGTGTGCTGGGTGGTGGTGTTTCCAAAAGCCTTGTGAAAGCACACCAGCAGTGGGTGTGCTGCACAATACACTGTGTGGAATCACTTCACGTGTGGGTATGTGAATGGTGAGGCGCTGGCACAGGGTGCCCAGAGAAGCTGTGGCTGCCCCATCCCTGGCAGTGTTCAAGGCCAGGTTGGACACAGGGGCTTGGAGCAACCTGCTCTAGTGGAAGGTGTCCCTGCCTGTGGCAGGGGAGTGTAACTGGGTGAGCTTTAAGGTCCCTTCCAACTCAAGCCAGTCTGTGATTTTGCAGGTTTAAAAGACTATCATCGAGGAGAGCTGTGTAGTGATGAAACCCATTTAAGGGCATTTCAGCTTGTTTCTAAAGTTGTGTTCAAAGCATCTTGTGGCTTTGAAAGTGCAATGTGAACGTAAACTACTAGTAACTAACTTTCCTTTTCTCCCCACAAAGTCACAACAACTGATGAAAGCAGTGGGGCTTTAATGTACTTGCCAACTGGTGTTGCTTATAAAACAGTGCTGCTGTTCAGCTCTGCCTGACCTCGAGCAATATTTGAGGCCCTGGTGGTGCTGTCAAGTACCCAGATCTCAGGGGGCATGCTGCTATATGCTGCTGGACAACCCAATGGGCACTCACCAGTTTGGTGTGGGAGAGACAGTGGAGCTGGGGATGGATTTTCAGGCAGCCGTTCTTCAAACACCAAGAGCTAATTTAGAGGAATGCTTTCCATCTCTCCAGCCCTCCTAATGTTTGTGGAAGAAACAAACTTCTGCCGGGTGCTGATTTTACTGCTTTTTGGCTTGGTGTATGGCCTCTCTCTTCCAAGATGATGTCTGCAAGTTCAGCATGAAGCATGTTCTCTGTACAGTAATAACAAAAAAGATTTTAGTCTGATGGTGATATGACTATGGTGACCTTATGTATCTGTTGAGTATTATACTTGGAGCAGTTTGAATTCTCCTCTTGGCTCCCTAATGGCAAAATAGTGACATTTTTACATTCACTCCACCCATTGAGTTTAGGGCTGCAGTAGCAGTGTAGCAAGCTACTGGCGATACAGAGAGAATACAGTAAATGGTGGCAACCTCAGAGCCATGAGACTGTTCATATCAACAAAATAACTATTAATATAAAATTGACTTATAAGAATAATTTATGGATTTAATTTAGCTTATCTTAATTTTTAATTTCCTAACAAGGAACTTGTTGATACATGTTTGACAAAGGTCTAATTCCCATAAATCATGTAGCTGTATTTATTTTAGGATGTCATGAGAACTTGATTTTAAATCAAAACTGTCTCATAATAAAATAATATATTGATAGCCCATGCAAATAAGAAGAATTTGTCTTTGGGGAAGATTCAAGATAGGTAGATTTTAGGATTGAAAATGTGCTGTATGAAAATTTTCAGAAAACTCACATAGAAAGATTGGTGAATTGGAAATTAAGTTTGTAAGTGAGAGAAAACCCTCAATGTTTTTTAAGTCTGTGCCAAAATTATTCATAGTGAACATAAAAAAAAAACCCCAAACAATTCTGGACACTAAACCCTAGAGCTTGCATTTTCACCAAATTGGAATCTGAATCCAGCTCAAACAATTTATGTTGCCTAAGACTTCTGGCTTCAGTCTTTTTAATAGTTAAAAGGGTAAAAATTTTAAATGAAACCTCATAACCAATCCTTTGGGGGACCTTTCTTCACATAGCCCTCATAGGAACCTTAAAATAGGAAGAAATGTCTGTTAAACATGTTAGTTGATAAAAACTGAAGACTGGAAGAGTAAAGAATGGAGATACTGAAAAAAAAAATAAATCTAGAAGCTATAAATAAAGTGGATATGTTCCTACTTTTTAATAACTTATTTTGCCTGATGAGTATGAATATGAATCATGCCCTAAGGAACTGCTCTAAAGATTCCTGAAGCATGGGTACTGGTTTGACTTTATATAGCTTAGAGTGTGCTCCATGTGTCACCCTCCTCAGGCCAATGAATTGCTGTTCTGTTAAATCTCCTTGTGTTCTTTGTTAGTGACAAAGACAGGTATTAAAGTTCAACTGTGGTGCTGATGCTGATGGACATTTAGTTGTGAGGAAATACCTGTTCTCAGTTTAGTGTTGACTTAAGAATCGCAAAGCACTCGACAGAGAAACTGGAAAAGTAAGATGCAGGCTGGTCAATAGCTCAGTGTTGTTGTTTGAAATGGTTTCAAGTACAGACATTTCTAAAGCAAGGGACATTGTGTGTACCACATGTGCATATGGGACCGCACCCATGGGTGCATGCAAAGTGATGTTTGTGCTTTAATGAGGCAGTCTCCACATTAAACTAAGCATATGGCACAAAATTTCCAGCAAGGTAAATTATGTTACCAAGCATGTTCCTGCTTCAAAGCATTGACACCTGGTCTGCTTCCCACTGGGGAAAACCCCTCAGAAATTATGTTAATGGACTGAACAATAGTCAGAAAAGAACATCATTTATTAAGGCAAGAACTGGGTAATACTATCTCTCTGACTTCCTGCTGTCATTCTATTTTCTGTAGCCTGTTGGTGCCTAAGTGGTGATCACTTGAGGCAATACATTAAGACTTGAAAGGAACAATATATTTTACAATTAGGTTAGCAAACACAAGCAATGGTATTTTTGCCTGTTGATAATTACAAATCAATTATCTTACGTGTTTTAAAAAATGATAACTCCCACGGTGTTTTTGTGAAGCAAATGTTCTCAGAAAGATACAAGATCTTTAAGGCCAAGTACTAGAGCATGTGCAGTGGTTAGCAACAAAAATGTTTTAACCCTGAAGCAATCCTTCTGTGGAAAACAGATTACATTAAGGTCAGCTGGAGCAAACTGCTGCTAAACATAGTTAGTGTAAAAGAGAGAGAGTCTTCAAGGAGGGAGCTAATGGGACTGAATTTTTATTTCTAATGAACTGAAGATCCAGGCTCTCGTTCGGGGTTTTATAATCTGTTTATCGTACTATAGGGGTTTTTCTTCAATTCCATGAGCAACATTGCAAGTATGAAACAAACTGTTTTATAATATACTAGTGACTACATGAGTCAGATTTTCACAAGTCACTATTTCTGTTACAAGTAATGGTTGAGTTAGGTACTTGTAAAAAGGAAGAGCACTGAAATTAGTTCAGCACTATATGTAGGCTCACAGAATTAATTCTCGAATAATCATGGTGAATCCATTCTTTATATTGTATGTGTAACCGTAATAATGGAGAGATGAGAAAAGATGAATAGTCTCTCTGAAAAATAAAGAGTAATTACTGTAAAACAGTTGCATGAAATGCCTGAAAAGAGAAGTACAGGCTTCCGGCTTGTGGAGTGTGGCCAAGGAGGTGTGTGTAGAGTGTGCTTGCTGGTCATCAGTCATAGAATCACAGAATGGTTTGGGTTGGAAGGGACCTTAAAGCTGTCTAGTTCCAACTAGGTTGCTTCAACCTGGCCTTGACCAGTCAAAACCATCTACCCAAGGAGTTGCATTATTACATGTATTAGATATTTGATATGTTCCTGAATGCTTCCTAGCTTTTAGCAGGTGTAAATGCTCCATTTTGCCCAGGTTTAAAGTTTTGTTTGTACTTTTCACTGTCTGGTTACCTGCTATGACTTTGTCTCTCTTGTTCTTTCAGCTTTTCACAGATCCTTTATTGTTAGGTTTCTTGAAGGAAGTGTAGACAGGCTCGTTACACAACGTAGTGTTCTTTCGCCATTACTGTAAGAATATGCTAGTAGTTAATCAAAATGTTGGGGTTGCATTGGAATTTAAATACAGGTGGACAATATGTTTGAAAAAGCCCCAAACAAATACCAAGCAAACAAAACCCTTACACCAACCTAACTCGTATATGCAAATATTGTGCTTGCAGGTGCAGATGGGATAATTGAGCATGGAAATAATCACAACACATTTGCATGTATAATTTGTATATACAGTAATGGCATATGCATATCTACTGGTGCAAAAACTTGTTGGAATCCAGATAATTACTTTTGCATTAATACCTGGAAGCATTTTATCTCTTACAGTGTCTTTTTGCCCTAGAGGATCTTACAATAGCATAATGCATGTATGGTTGCATGTGTGATATTATTTTGTAAACAGAACAGGTAAAGGATATGTTTGAAAATCTCCCACATCCTGCACATAGATCCTTTCATTTTCAGAAAAAGGAAAATACATATGAGGAAAGCACCATTCTCAAATTATCTCCTGCTTTTGCTTGGAAGTGAAGGCAAAATGGAAAGAGAAGCAAGTTCTGAAATGGAAAACAAAAGAAACCCAAGCTGGTAGTGATGGTGGCCATTCAGTGAAACAGCATCCGGGTTTGTGATGTAAGCTGCTGATATTGCAGCTTTGTGGCCTTTACCATCAAATCTGACTGCTTTAGAGCAGTTCTAAATTAAAGTATGAAGGGAAGTACAAAATGACTAGAAAGTGAGTGTAGTGGGCAATTTCTGTAGAGCTCATCACTTTTAGTCCTAGTGAAGCCTAAATACTGTATTAATGTCTCTTCTGTTGACAGCATGGCAAAAGCAAACAAAAAAGAAGTCTTCACTTTTTCTTTGACACTGAAGTATTATCTGTGTTAATTTTCCCTGTTTTGCTTCAAAGGATGCATATAAAACTGTACTTCCCTACTGCAGCTTTCAACTGCATGGTTATTGTCTAGTGATTAGAGTTTGGGATTAAAATGAGTTGAAAATGCAGCGGAGTGCTGCTTTGGCTCCTGTTATATCTCTGCAAAAAGAATGTGAGTCCTTTGATCATTTCTTCTGATTAGTAATTTTAGATCTGTTTTGTGTATGTGTCTGAGAGAGTTGAAAGCACAGATCTTCTTTAGTACCTAGTAACATTATGTCTTATACTTGTGACAGAATGTGATATATTAAGTGGGACTTACGCTAAATACAATTCTTTTCATAAGTTTTGCTGCATGGTAACCTTATGTTTTCCAGTTCTTTTCTGATTAGAAATAAAGTTCTAATATAATGAAATATTATTTAGAATAAACTGTGGGCAGTAATGTAGCACACGATTGGAATGAAATGAGCAACACAGAACTGACCCAGACAGAGCTGAGCCCAGCTGGGAACAGTGAGCAGCATGATACATTTGAAACCAGCTAGGGCTATGGTTTGAGAACAGCAGAGGACTTGCTATCAATAAAACTGAAATAACAAGAGCCTTGGTATAGCTGCTCAGAATCTTGTTTAAAATGAGATCTCAAAAAAAAGCAAACCATTTCCATGTTTGCTGTTACTTTAAATCAATTTCTTTGCACCAATTTTGAATGGCAGAAAGGGCTTCCTTTGGGTACTGTGGTTCTGAAAGGTTATTTATGCAGTTGATGTCCAGAATCAGTAGTTAATACCTTTAACGTGCTTTTTTTTGACATGCATATCTTTCAGTAAAATGGCATCTTTCATGTGGCATGTGTTGTGGAAAGTAGGGAGAAACTATCAAACAGAGATCTGCATCTTGGTGGGGAAACCATTCCCTATAGGGTTAGACTTGACTTTTTCAAGGGCCTAAGAATATCTTTTAGGCCCATGTGTTGCTGTTACCTTTTAAAGAGTTTTTAACTTTCAGTTGTCTTGGTAGAATCTGTTGAGAGCTCCTGGGCACATCAACACATTCTTGTTGGTTGGTTGTAAATGTGGGCAAGTTCAGCGTTTAGATCAAACTGAGAAAGGGCTCTTTACATAATTTCATTTATTTATTTCTCTATATATTATAAGATTTCTGTGCCTACTACAGTTTATTGACTACATAAAATACAAAATCTGGTAAACTTTATGATCCAACATAAAGTCAGTGTGTCAGATATGTGAGATGAATGCAGCTGATTTGTGTAGGAGTTCAGAGTACGCAGTGGGAGTACTAACAAATCTGAAAGAGCAGAATTCACTTTAAAAGATGTTCCCCTTAAAGTATGGAAAAATCTAGAAAGTTTGATGTTCTGAGGAATTTCATTATAATCCACTCCTGTGCCAGTTGACTCACAGGCTCCCATCATGATCTTGCTGTGCTAGATGAAGCTTCTGTGTTGAAGAGCTCAGGCAGTTGGAGCAGTGTACGGCATGAAGCAACACGATGCTTGCATATGCGGGTCACATATGTGCAGGTTTTTTGCAGCCTGTATTCTGTGCACTTGAAATTTGCTATGGGTGGATTCCATTCATTAATAGGTTACCATCATTTATGGTCAAGTATTTGCAGGTGCCTTAGAGTTTACACTCAGGAAGTGTAGCAGACATCAAAAATAAGCCAGCCTGGACAGTTTTGCTATTCATCTTTTCCTGTGTGTCTTCAGCTGAACAGAAGTGATGAATTGTCCACAAAATATAATGTCAGTTTTTATTTATGTTAGTCTCAAAGGTAAGAAGCCATCTCTACCAGTGTCTTGGTAGAACACAGCCCTTATTTTTCAAATATGAGAACGTGTCCCTGAGGACATACATGAGGAAGAGGAAGGACTAGGAGCAGCCCTCCTTCCAGATGGGATGCAAGAGCTGTCCTAGCCTGTCTTCCCAGCATTGTCAGTTTGGTGGGGGAGAACCCATGCTGGGCCTCTGGCACAGCAAAGCACAATAAGATTAGAGAAGTACATATAGACAGCTTAAACTAGTATGAGGCAGAAAGCTGATTATGGGCTCAGTTAATTCACTGGATTCAAATCAAAATGCCTTAGAAGCTAGAAGACCTGCTGGGTTTAGTACTATGGATTACACTGAAGATTATTTCTAGCAGTAATATATATAGTCTGGATCTGTTCTATGAATGCCCACTTTGTCATTTTCTCTAGAAATGACAAGTAACTCCAGGAAGAGTTATATTATCTATCTGCTCAGTCTGACAGGAACAAGAATAAAAGTGTGTGTTTTGGTTGGTTGTTTCTTTCCAGCAGAATATGTGATGTACAAAAATCAAATCCAGAGCTGTGTGATGAAATGCAGTAACAGAAGTGCACCACTTCTGTAGCACACGTACTTGGCAAATGAGCTCAACATTATAGGAAAAGATAAATTACTGAAAAGACATCAAGAAATTGCCCTTAACTAAGAGCTGTATAATCGATAGAGCTTGCTGGTTCATCTTGCCAAAGTTTTCAAATAGGAATAGTTTTTATTGTGGAGAGCAAAGGGATTCCTAAGAACTGTTCCTGTAATTTCTCATGAACTGGAACTGTCTCAAGGCCAGTTAGTTGAACCCATTGCTACAGGTTTCCTTCCTCTTCACTGACAACCATTTCTTTGCACTTAGAAAAAGCCTTGAAAATACAAGTTAGATGACTTCTTCTGGCTCTCAGTCATGTTAAATTTCATGCTTTTATCAAATAAATTAATTACCCATATACTTAAGATCTGAAGAATAACCAGCAGCTTTTTGAAATTAGGCAGCATTCTTAAATTATATCTCAGACTGCACTTTCAACTTGCTTTACATGCTTTGACGTCTTATTTTATTTAATATTGTAGGGTGTCTCAAGGTGCTTTAACCTGATGGCTGCTACGAAAATAAAGTCATAGATGAAATGGTTCCCCAGGAGCATTTTGGGAAAACTAGGCTATGAGGTCATTAATACATAGGGCCAATAGTTATAATACACAGTAGAAGCAATTTCAGTAACCTACTAACAATGCATCATTTATTCTGGCTTATCCATCCCACTGTGCAAGGAGAGTTCCTACAACCATCACAGCTCTTTCTAGAAATGCACAGAGATGTTCTGCCTCCCAAAGTGAGGGGCCTGATACAGAGTGAGAATCATTTGAGGAAAAGTTAAAAGCAGAAGAGAACTGTGATTGATTCTTTTACAGCTGAGTGTTGTCCTGTTTATGGAACCTTTTTCACATATAAACTGGACAAAAGATGAGTTGAACCAGCAGTACTGCGAGATTTGTGTCATAGGAATCTGTATCAAAGCCTAAGTGATGCCTGTAAATCCTATGTAATATTTTTAAGCTGTTTTACTCTTGATTTATCTCACCCAGGATGCAGCATGCATTCTGCATCTGGTGCAGTTCTTCGGGTGACTTGTGAAGGGATCATCTTTTCTCTTGTGCTACTGAAATCTTTTGAATTAAAGTCACGCAAGATCAGAAGCACAGCTGATGTCCAGCATGTGCATAGGCTGTAGAGTTCCTGTGTACGGCTGAAGTCCACAGATGTGCTTTTACTACAACTGTGATCAGAAGAGCACTTGTGGTTATCCAAGAGCAGTTATACCTGCTTCTCATCTCTGTTAAGATAACTGCACACAAGCCCCTATCCTCTTCTGAACGGATTGACTTGATATGTGCCGCTTCTGCTCACCCTTAACATTTCATGGGGAAGGGGACTAGAATTTTAGCTGCACTGACAAGCAAATATTTCTAGGTAAGGTGAAGGGCAGCTGATGCTTAGAGATGGGGGTCTTCTGAAAAAGAATAGAATTCCATAAGTCTGAATAAAATATATTACTCTGAACCCTACAGTGCTCTGAGAGAAAGAAAAATCCCCGACCGTAACAGCCATTGCTCTATTGTATTTTTACAATTAAGATAATCATTTATGATTTTCTCCTTCTTAAGAAAAAAATAAGCATTTGTGCAAAACCTAGTTATTAAGAATCCTAACTGCTATCATTGTTGTATAGCTTTTCATACCCTCAAAATAAAAATGGGAGATGGAATATTTGTAAGTGCTTTTAATAACTGGTTGTCATTTGCTAAAGAATGGACACCGAGAATATCAACTATTCATGTACAGAGTCACCGAAAACCTTAAGAATGTGTATTTGTTACTAATCTTAATTCAAAGAACCAAATTTACTGACCGATAATGAAACCAGCTTTCTGATACGCAAGAAACAGACGTTTACCGTCGGGGTACAGTGTTTCAGCTTTGAGCAAATCCTCAAAGGTAGGATTATACACACGCTGTCCTCTTAAAGTAAGTTTCTCCTGCATTCCATGTCGCATAGTTGTGTAGGCAGAGATAAAGCATATTTTTAAAAGCAAAGGTTATTTTATTCAAAGAAACTCACTGAGTTACAATACCAACTGTCTTCTGTTTTATGAATGCTCAAATTGATTTGGTATTTAATACCTTAAACTAGTGTTTTTGTATACTTTAATTTTTTGCTTAGATATACCAGTATATGTATAAATACCATTTACTATGATGTTATTATTTAAGAAAAACCTCCTGAAGGCTTAAAAATTCAAAATAGATTATGATTACACATGGCAGAGCTTTTGTCTCTTGCATATCTTAATGCTGGAAGTCTCATTACCAGTGTGTGTTTCCTCGATTGGATTTTCTTTAAAAAATAAACACAAAAAATCAACAATGTGAAAACAAGCTTTATTCTGTTTTATAGTGGTGTTGTGTATTGTGAAACATCACATCATATTAACTTCTTTTTTTTCTGGCTCACGTGCTTTAAGGTAATAGGGAAAATGCAGCATAACCCGAACTTTAAGTGCATGGGATAGTTTAAAATCCTTTTTCCCTATAAATTGTAGCTATCGCCAAAGCACAGTACCTTAAAGAGATGTAGTAGTTAATTTTGAATTCTCAAGGGATAGTTTGCAATGATTAGCTTTCTGAGTGCTATCCAGACATCACAAACTATGATTCAGATTTTGCTTTCAGGGTCTTGCCTTTACAAAATAGCCTGTCCCATACACAGTCAATCAATCCTGTGTACTATAATTGTGTTAGGACAGCATTGCAAAAGTATGTTTACAGCTATATGTCCATCGATCCAGAAAGTAAGCCAGGACTGAAAAGCAAGAACAACTGTCAAAGCCTAAATGCTTCCTTGCTGATTCTTTTAATACATAAGGTAAGATCCAGAGATACTGGTATCTATTATAAAGATAGTACCTGCAAATTCCTACCAGGCAGTAATTCGTTAAATGGTGGTGTTATTTTCTACTCTCACAATATGAATATACTGTGAGATTTTGTATCTCTGTATATGGCATTATTTGATGAGACTTTTAGAGTCTTATTCTGGAATCTGTGGCCCTGGTTGTACTTTTATCTACAATATTTACTGAATTTCACCTATATTGAAGGAAATACGAATCGTATGAGCTAGGGTAGGAAGGACCTCAGACCCTTGTGAAGGCAGTGAGAGACAGAGAATTAGATCAAGTCGATTATAACTAAGTGCATGCATTTAAATTCTCCTTAATTTTCATAGTGGAAGTAATGTATTACAGGTGACTCTTGCAGGGAAGTCTGTCATTGCCAGGTGGTGGAAAAGATGAGCTGCATGCTGAAAAGGAGATGGAGACTTGCATATTGGCCTTGCAACCCCAAATTTTCCAGGTTTCCTTTCATCTGCTTTCTTACATCTAACTAGGATGGACAAAGACTTTTATAGCACCTGCATGACAAAGAACCCTTGGCTTGCATATGCATTGAGTGAATAATTTACAGGAAGATGCAAAGGAACACTTCTTTGATGCCATTTTGTCTGTTCTAGTCAAAGATTTTGCAATTTCTCCATATTTATTAATTGGTTTAATATATATTATTTAGTGTTTTTCCTGACCTTCCTTATTTGCTTTGAACCATGCTGCTTAATTTTGTGCAGATGGGCACAAACACTTCCACTGCAAATATAAAATGTGGCTTATAAAATGACAGTTTCTGGATGTGAATGCTCGGATACTGTGGTGACAAGGGTATGCTGGGAGACCTTTCATATTTCAAAGGCTTTTGGTAGATCTAGCAAAGTTGGACATATAAACTTTGTCACAGGAAGTTTGTGGGTTGTAAACAGGACTAAGCAGGGATATACCATGATTAGTCAAGTTGTTGAAGAATATTTCCCTATTTGAATGTCTGGTGCCCCACCCCTTGTTTGGAAAGAAACATTCCCAACCTCCCCTTTCTTAGTCGTTATTCCTCAGCTTCTTCTGTCTGGATATCATGAAATCTGTTCCATTCAGTGATGCAGCCCATATACATCCTTATGTTAATCCAGCTACAGCAGTGTGAGTTAGATGGAGACCTCAAATCTTTAGTAAAATCCCTATATCCATTCACCCTTGAGCAATATAGCTTTTTATTTTTATTACAGGAAAAAGTGAAGCTCAATATTACACCTTACTGAAGAAAGCATTTGAATTCTTAAATGAATGCTACATTAGAGGCATTACAAATGTAATCAATGCCTTCTCTTCAGAATGGTTGCAGATTATATTTCACTTTCAAATTGAATTTGAGAATTAAGGGTGCTGCAGTTGCAAGCGGAAGACAGCGGAATTTTTGCTTTCTGCATTTCAAAAGAGAATTATTTCCATGACAGCCATTTATACAAATGGGCCAAGACATATCGCATCTTATATAAGTGCTGCCAATACTCGAGCCTTGTCAGGTTTGTGCATCCTGATCTTCCCTACAAAGAAATTGTGAAAACATGTCACTTTATCACTTTGAGGAATTAATTTGTCATCCAGGGTTTTTTTAATCTCAGAGAGCATAACCATTTCAGAATTGTTTGTTTTATAACTCCACTCTGAAAGAGAGACGTTACCAGCTTTGATGTGCCTGTTGATCTCACCACAGGGGAAAAAATAATGTATGAGTAATTAAAGCACTTGAAGTGCTCGGGGAGGCCTCACTGTGGCCAGAGCTGCGGGCGCACCACAGCCTCCCCCCAAAACCACTCAGGGCTCTCACCTTGTCACATCTTGGGTCATGTTCTGAGGTAAAAGCAATCTCCGATTGTGTACGATGTCTGTTTCTCCTGAGGTGCTCTTAGAGAGCTTTCTGACAGGAGGAGTCATATATTACCAAATAACATTTTGAGTCATCTCTTTTAGGCAGATCACTCTGGTCTTTGCTTTCCTTTTCCTGCTCGGAAAGCAAGAGGTTGGCGAGACATCACTATTGAAGATTTGATTTCTGTAAGCATGGGAATTATTCCTCGGTTAAATAATTTAAGAATCATTGTGTGCTTCAATTTCTGTCCAATACTAAGAAGTCCAATTGAAAAATTACTGTTATTTTTCTTCTCAGAGTGTGAGCACTTATTGTCTGGAGGTGTCTAGTCTAAACTGCGTAATTGGTGGTTGCCCAGTACAGCTCCCTCTCCCAAAGCTTGGCAGCCTTTCCTGAAAGAAAAAACTGTGATGCCTCCATTTTCTTACACCAGCTCCATCCGGGTATGTGGCAGATCTTGATTGAACCAGTACCCTGAGCAGATGTTTTTGTAAAGATTTCTTATTTTCTTTTTCCCCTAGCTCTTCTGAAGCTGCTCAGGAGCTACTGTAGATTTAATGTGACAGAAAAGTTAGAAGTAATTTCTCTTTCTAACTCTATGCATTTCTGTATACATACATGGAAGTATAAATAGAACACTCTTGATAACTTATTTATGAAGGTTAGAATATTTAGATCATCAATATCATAGTGCAATAGTTAAGGTTTTCATCAAGATAAAAAATTCAGAGGGAAAACCCACTTCGGTCACAGATTTGCTAATGCTGTAATAAAAGCTTTAGACTGGAACTGATGGAGGTCAGAAGCATAAGCCAGAAAGGTAAGACCCACAGTGGCATGGACAAAAGCCAAGTATGCATATTTACAGTAAGGCCACTGGGAGGATGGATAGGAAGAAAACTATATTAAATGTCCTTATTTTAATACAGAACCCATGTAGAGTAATGTGGAGAAACTGGAAGTTTTGAATTGCATTTTACTTGGTTTACTGGTAAATCTTCTGGAACAACTTGGTGGCATATCAACACAGGAACCGTAGTAGTGGCTCTGAAAGATGCCAGTGTGTAAAGGAAATTTGCCTGGAGTGTGCTGCCTCCAAATGTAGCTCAGAAGCTTGTTGAAGGGCTGAAAATTTTCCAAACCACAGGACTTCTTGGTAGAGATCATCAGTGGAGACTTCAGGTGACTGTTGGGAAAGGTTGTGGCAGCACAGAGCAAAGTTCTTGCTCTGCATCTTTTACTTCTGAAGTCATGTTGCCTGACAGTCTGTTGCTGCTGTCCTGTGCTTGCTGCCTATATAAACTACTGGGAATGCAAACTTTAGACCCAAAGAGCTAGGTGCTTAAAAATAAGTAACCTGCAGAATTTACTGTCTAAGAAAGCCTAGGAGTAAGTGAGAACAGTGTTTTTCCAACTTAAAACTTGACAGAAACATATATTTAAATATATGTATGTACACACATGCACAGTTTACACACACACAAACACATACCTAATCAGGCTACACTGCTCAACTCGAGTAATGAAGCTGGAGGACACATCTTCCAACATGTAGCTCTGGGCATTGTTTATTTTTAGAGCTCGAAGTGTTTGCTTTTTGTTTTGGGTAATCAGCTGGGCTCTTTTGCCCTTCTTGCTAGCTCATGACAGTATTCTGTAGGATAAGATACCCTATAGACCTTCCAAGCTCTTTGTTCTGCACAGATCATCTCTTACCTGACCAGGCTATGCAGGCTACTGTTGGGATAAGTGCCTATTCCTTCTCAGAACATTCTGTTATTGTAGGTGGGCTTTGGTTGCATGGGTGGAAAGCTGGGCACTGTGACCTCTAACTGACAGGCTTCTATGAAATTTTTTTGGCTATATTGGCAAAGGATACTCAGGATTCTGGTACGGCAGTTAGAAAAGAGTTTATTTGCTGGTGCACAAGTGCAAAAATTTTGATATCCAGTTGTAAGTTTGTATTTACATACTCCAGAGCTGTAGGTAGAAACATCGATAGATATAGTTTCATGTGCATATGCATTGCCTGAGTATAATTGCCCATATGAAAAAAACCCTGTCATTTAAAATTCCCCTACTGTGAAGAAATGCAGAATATTTCAGGTACCCATATCAGAAGCAATTACTTCATGTAGAGTCCTTTTGTTGTCTTACTGGCTGTTGACTCTCATAGCTAAGGCTGAAATCAATGACTGTGAACATGAAAAAAAAAAAGAAAAATCTCCACAGGCAAGCAGTCTGTTTTGTCCCAACTGAATTTGTGGTACACTGTGGTCATCATTCAGTGTAAATCAAGAGTTGGGAATAGTGGCTTCACATCAATACAGTCAAATCACTGCTTAAAACTGGAGTTATAATCCTTTCAATTTAATTTGTGGGCAAATTGCAGCTGCCAGCTCCTCAATTTGATTGGTTCCAAAAACAACCCAACATAAGAAATTGAAAATGCCAGGAGACATCAGTCCTGTAAATATATTAGTGTACCATCTGGAATGTAGTGACCTTGGACATTTTACTTGGCCTTAGTATCTTATTGCTGGAAGTAATTTAGCTATTAGTACTTGACTGAGTTTATGCCTCTGACGAGACAGAACTCGATCTTTACTTCTCACTCAAAGAGCAGGTGACATCTAATTTAATAATGTATTAAATGTGCATTATAATAACCTGTTAGTTTTCTTGTAGAAAAAAGGGCAAGCAAATACATATAGATTGTTTTGAAACCTACTGTATGGTGCAATATAGGAAAGAGAGCAAGCTTTCTGGGTTTTATGACAGCCTCAGTGAAGCATAACAAGTAATTTTAGAGGTGTTTGCCTTTGAGCTATTATTTATCAGATTTAAAAAAAAGACAAAAATAAATCTAACTGATTGTACCTTAAATTATTATCAAGTTTTGGGGAAACAATTTCTAGATTAAATTACTTCAGTACTGCTGAAATGTTACATTATTGATACAGGGCCCAGTGAAATTGCTGTAAAGAATTCTATCGATTTGAAGTAAGCTAAAAATCAAGTCCTTCACATCAGTGTGGTAGAGTATTGAACCTTTGGCTCACTGGAACTTAAATGTAGTCCAAACCTCACTGTATCGTGCCTGCAGCTACCATATACTTGGGTATTTAATTGTGTGCATGTGGATGGGCTTGTTAATGTCAGTCATACTGTTATAAAATCAGAGGTGCCTTTAAGGACTGGTGCTTCAGGTTGTAAGTGGATATGAGAAGTTTTAACACCAGCTGCCTTCTTAATAGTACAGTTGTTCATTATAATAGCAAGAGTGTTACACAGAACTCTGTGCACAAAGTGTATTAATAATTAGTAACGCTTATGGAAATCTTAAGTAAGTTAATAATGAGCAAAATGGGGGAGTTATCTAGCCTTTTAGTCATGGCTATGGTCTTTCCAGTCTTAGGGTGGTTTAATTATAGTTCAAATCTGACTTATGCACTTCTGCCACGGTTGCTGGAAAAGCATTAAAATAAATAATGTTTCTCCAAAGCAGTGAAGATATCAGTGAATGTTTCAAGTATTAAATGCATACCATAGAGGGAAGTTAACAGAAGGCTTTAGAGTACTCTAGGGTTAAGTTCCCATACAGTTCACATAAAAACTGCATGTTATGTATAATGTGCTTGCTCGTAAACTCAAATAAGCACATTTCCACTTGTAGACTGATCTACAAAATGAAAGCAGTTTCTTTGTATGCTAGCATTTACATGAACGTTCCTTCTTGGGAAGGTAAGGCCTCTGTAGGGTGGCTGCACCATGGAAGCCTGGTCTGCTTCCCTGTGCAATGAGGAAAGCCTTTAGCATGAGCCAGGAATAGGGTCCAGATGCTGACCTGAGCCATTGGAGCTAGAAAATAGAATCAATACATAAAAACTGCAGAAAAGAACAGTGTGAAATGTGAGGAAATGTTAATTTTAATTCCATATACATGATTTGCTCAAAGTATGAAATAATAGAGAAACAAATTACTAGCAAATTGCTACAGCTGACATATGAACTGCCATATGATCTTCCATCAGCCTGTCCCCACACCCTGCTCACTGGGGCCAAATTTCACTTATTTGAGTCACTTGTGTGCTCACAGTGCTGTGAATTCTCACAGTAGCTTACTTGAATGAAGTAAATTCAGAAAACATGAAAGACAGGAATTAGAAATTCACAGATCTGCTGATTTTCCTAAAGCACAGCTTAAACTCAGGCAGTTTTCAGTTTCATTTCTGCCAGATAATAGTGCTACTAAAGATCAGTTATTGTACAAGGAGTTTCAAAACCTCATCTTGTTATTAATTATGAAGCACTTTAGTGAATCAAATCTATATGAGCAAAAAATGCAAACAGGTAAGTGTCCCTGTCTTAACAGTGACATGAATGCTAAAATATGAATAAAGGCTGACTTGTGTCAGGTTGGTCACTTGAAAAGGGACAGTGTGTTCCTGGGTGTATTCCTCACAACAAGAATGTCACAAATACTTTGTGTGCAGGTCCAAAAACCTTAAAATTGACAGAGAAGGGGGTGGTGTTTCTCAGTATAACTGATTGTATTGTAAGGAAATATTGGAGTGTTGATTACCTTCTTAAGAACCATAATGAACACAAGCAATAGCAGCAGTGACTTCTTTTTTTCATTCTTGTTTTCCAGTCTCAGGCCTGGACAGAGGGGATCATGAAAGCGTAAATTAATTTGTCCTTTAGAGGATTATTGAGGACCAAGAGGATCTGAGATCCAAGTAGATCTGTTACTGCTTTCTTAGAGGCTGCCCTTATCCATGGATTATGTGCCTCTTGTTGGATTAAATCTTCTCTCTAAGGAAAAATGTGTTTCAAAATAAACTTTGAATAATCAGGTAAGTTTAATTGCAAATTTTCTTTAATTTTGCAGAGGATTGTTCTGAATCCTGATGTTTCATATTCCATATTTTAACAAATACTTCTACTTGTGTTGTCAAAAGCCACATGAAGAGGATTGGTCATTATATTTCATGGAATCACAGAATGGTTTGGGTTGGAAGCAACCTTAAAGCTCATCTAGTTCCAATACCCTGCTACGGACAGGGACACCTTCCACTAGACCAGGTTGCTCAAAGACTCATCCAACCTGGCCTTGAACACTGCCAGGGATGGGAGATATTTTAGGTGAGTAAAGGTTTTCCCTGCTTTCCCTCCACTGGGATGGAGAGGATCATGGTTGTTTTGGGCAGAAAGGTCCTGCAGTGCCTCCTATCAAACCGATTTGCGGATTTTGAACATGACAACTATTGCAATGTCTTTGTTTTCTGTTCTCCACCATTTCTTCTTTAAGCCAAAGTAAAAGCAATGTTTAACACCCTGGGAAAGGCCATTAATGAGCTCCAGGAGAGTGTCTGTGTAATGTGGTAATTCTTGGCACTAGGAGATTTGAGAAACTTGAAACTGAGCTTCGTGGTGCTGACTGCAGGAGATGCAATGGGAAACAGGATCCACAGTTGATAAATAGCACGGAGAGGAATAGTGCCAATTAGTGGGAGGCTTCGGTATTGCTGAGCGGCTTGCTTTCCTTTGTATGTTTGTGTTTTCAAAATCAGACTTTGCTTTCCGAACCTCTGTGCTTATATGGAAGAGTTGATGTTTTAATTCTTTAAGTACTGGGTGAAATGGCATAAATACCGAGACACAAACACTCCTGTGTTTGCTGAGGACTGGGGAATGGAAGTGCAAACTTTCAGCTTATATGACGCTTCAGAAGTGCAGGTTTGGGGCCTCAGATAGAGACAGACAGAACCAGCTAAAAAATTCCCAAACCACAAGCACTCCATTGAAGGAAGAGGAATAGACTTGGCAGGCAAAATAACCCCAACAAACCAAAAATGGTGAGTGTACTGTAAAGCCCACTGCTTTTCATATTTGAACTCAGCTGGAACATCACTGTGTGATTTATAGCAAGGAGAGACTCATAACTCTCACATCCCCGCCTTTTGGTCTTACAGCCATACCTGAAGCAACCTTTTCCCCCAGCCTGCTTTATACTACTTGTTTTATCTGCTGTTGTCATTCATATAGCTGGCACTGACACTTTGTAAAAAAGTGGAAGTTCCTTGGGAGTGATTTTTTTAACTCTTAAAGACCTGTCCATGCAGCAAAGTTGTTACCCTGTATACCTTTCCATCTAGAAACTATTCCAGAGTAAAAGTGATTAATCCAAGCTGGAGTTGACTATCCTGGGACAAGAATACAGTTCCTTTGGTGTGCTGTGTTTATACTGGGAGGTAGACCAGAATAGCATCACAGAATTGGCAGAATATAGTTATGACTGATGGGAAATTTCCTGTGTAGACAAACCTGACACACAGTCTAAAATACCAGGTTTTAAAGAAGTTATGATAAGAAGAAAGCGCTCTTCCCAGACACTCTGCCAAGTTCCACATACAGTGAAATTCAAGGCTTCCCCTGCCTCAGCGTGGCTTTTTCTTTCTTAAATAAATCCATTTCCTCCGCCTAAGTTTTCTGCTGAAGAGGCATCTATTCAGAGCACAGGCAATGGTGTGCTACTTTTTGTATGCTCCATAGGTCATTGAGCATCAAACCACTGCACAAAGGATTCAACATTTGAATTACGGTTTCTGAAATTCAGGAAGGTGGAAGTTCTTTTGCAATATCTTAGGTAAAGTGCAGCGCATCAGAGCTTGTTACATTGATGGTCCTTTGCTCTGACATTTTGATTTAGTTTAAAATTCTGTTTAAACTCTACTTCTAGATAGCGGTGCTTAAATTTTTTATTGGCAGTCTGTTTAGAACTAGTCTACCCAATTCGTTTTCCTTCTGTGGACTGACTGATAAAAATACAAAAGTAAACAGTAGTTTGGAAATAGTCTCTGAAACTTTAAAGAACCTGGGGATTGACAGAAGGATGGGTTCACTGGGAGGATTCAACTCTGGTAATTCTATACCTACCCTCTTGCTTAGAAGATGAGCCATCCTGCAAACAGCAAGATTAAAGGTCCTCTATTTAGGGTATGACAAATCCAATTAAATTGCTACTCTATTGTAAAAATCTTTTGCTGGTGGTGGTGTTTTAAATTAATGTCTACATGTGCACTGTAGTTCCTGAAGAGTTAAAACTCAATGTGTCTTACAAATTTTGATGCTAGTTTCAGTAATTCTTGCAGCCTGCAGTTTTCAAGGATTCATCTGTACCATGATGATTATTAAAGATAAGAATTAATATTTCTGCCTAAGACAGATATGTTAGAATTCTACTATCCTGTTAGGTCAGTTCAGTGATTGTGAGGAATGGCACCAGGGTTTAACTTGGTTGCTTCTAAATTGCAAAGTGTATTATTTTCTCCTGAGGTATGAGTTGTGCAATCAGATATCCAGGTAGTTTTGTCATTTGTCCAAAACACTTGAAGCCTAAGAATGGAAGCATCCAATCTGATATAGGAACAATCTTACGAACAATAGATAGAGTGTAAATGGATGGTTGCTGTTATAGAGAAGAAAAAATTAACTGCTCCAAGAAATTCTGCTGATCTTCAGAAGTTTGTATTTTGGTTATCTGAAGAGTTGTTAGCTTGAAATTCATTTTGTTAAATAGGATTTTGGTCTTTAGACTGCAGTCACATTTATGCTAATAAAAAGCATAATTTTCAAACCTACAAAATGAAAACTTGTTAAAAGCACAAATCTATCCCAAGCCACTCTGTGTAATCCTATAGGCAGGGAATTTCTAAAACAAATACCTGGGAAGGAGCAGCCCTTTTGACAGGCACATTTGCTAGGCACCAAGGCAGTTCTTTGTGAATTTTCCTCTGAATTAATTTCAGCTGTTCTCACTGCAGGGAGATTTCATTATTCATTTAACTCTTTTGGGAACAAAGGTACAGATCTAAAAATCCTTACCCTGAAAGATGCTGAACTCCCTCAAATGTCTTTACTTATTATGTATCACCAGATCAGCCCTACAATTTTAACACAGAGGACCAAATGTATCCCACATGTGAGTCTTTCAAATTCAGTGAAACTATGCTGAGGGTGAACTTGGCTATCAACAGCTTTTTAGATCTAAATATCAGGGTCATTTCTTAGATCCTTTAGTCCTTCGTGTAGGTGTCTTATAGCTCATGAAAGGAGCAGAGCTATTTAAATATTCAGGGAGCAAGCAGTGCCTGAAGAACAGCAAGAGGCTTCCTCCTTTAAATAGGTAAAGAGCCAAAAAGTTCCAAATGTAGAGAGGGAAAGGAGGAGAGAAACCTGCTGTGGAAGAGGGTACATGGCAACATGCAAAGAAAGACATTTCAGGAGGAAAAAAGGAAGAAAATCTCAAAAGTGCCTACTGCTGAAATTTATTTATTTTTTAAACAGCAGATTGTATAATGGAATAGTAATTCAAAAACCCATTGCTCTGCCCAGTCGTTATGGCCCCATTTCTGGTTAGAAGGAACCAGAATTACTCTTCATGCCATTCAACCCTGGGGATTTTTTCCCTTCTTTCCTTTTTTTTTTTAAATTCTTTCCTTCCCCCTCC
>NW_009939743.1:30640-38349 GCF_000696875.1 Nestor notabilis
CCCCCCCGATATTTCAAGTTATGGAATCAGTTTTAGTAATTAGATGTAACTACAGTAAAAGAAGAATCAAGGTAATATTTAATATTCCTCCTTTCCATCATTATCAAATTATTATTCCTGTGGCTTTCTGCACCTTTACTTGAGTGGGAGAAGTATCCAAGTCCCCACTAACTGTCTGTGCCTCCTACTAATCCATCATGGTGTGTGGGAGGGAGCAAGTGGCTGTGGTGAAAATGAAGTCCAGACCGATTATGTAGAGGAAAAAAGTGGATTGATAGTTGCCTTTATAAGGATATAGCTGAGGAAGGCTTTGGGCTTTTAATAGAGTGGGTGAATATTTCCCTTTGTACCAGTGTAACTTTCATCTACTCAAGAAACTTAATTTTTCTTCTTAAAATGCAACTGTGGAGGCTTAGAAGATGTAACATCTAGAGTTCACATTCTACCTGTTTCAGCAAATGTGGCAAGCTGTTTGCCTCCTGGTCAGATTCAAACGGGAATGGCTGCTGGCATACGGAGGTGTTACACTGAAGGAGACAGACTGCTGCCATAGCTGTGGCAGCAAGAACTAGGACTGCCAAGGAATTTGCTTGTTTTGGATCCATCGTGAGGCAGGTTTGGGTGATTTTTGTTTATTTTTTTATTTTAAGTATGCAATTTCCTGTCATGAAAGTATTTGCAGCATTTTTTAGTGAAACATGTAAAAGTGCATCACTGGAACTGTCAGGCCTGAAGACCCCCAAGGAGAACTTTTCCTTAAGCAAAAGCATTCCTACAGCTGGTAAAAGTCCTTGAAGGTGTAACACATTTTTCAGATGATCACATTTGCTTCAGGATTCTCCTAGCAGGAGACATGAGGCTCTTCAGATGGGAGAAAGGTGATGAAATCCTTGCCTTCCTGGGAAAGCACTCATCCTTCAGCATAGCACTAGCCGCAGTGTCTCTGGGTTGTACAAAACGCTGCCCAAATTGTGCCCCCATCTATCATGTCTGTTGAGCTGCTAGATTTACAGTCCTTCAGAGCAAACATCCTTTCTTCCTTTCAGAGCTGGCAAATAATGGCATTCTGTGTGTGTGAAGGCAAGTTACAGCTACCACTGAATTTGCTGCAGTATGAATGACCAGCTTGTAATCATAGTCCAAACTAACCAGACAGATCTTTTGAAGAGAGTAAATTACTTTCCTTTATAATGCATCCATAAACATTATTAGAATCAAACACCGGAAAGTCATCAAACTGCTCAGGTCCATTTCAGTTACTGTTAAATATGTTGTTTGGATTGTTTGTAAAAGTCTCCAGAATTGCCTCATCTTTCAAAAAGATATTTGTAGTTTGATATGTTTGAAAGGGCATAGCCTCCCTAATTCTTTCAAAGCAACCATCACCTTCTGAGTAGATTTAGCATCTACCAGAATAATTGAAATAAAAAGAAAACAGTCTTATAATCCTCTAAAACCTGTCATGAATAACAAAAAGGCTGCTGCACTGATATTATAACCAGATGTACAGTACAGAAACTATTTCTCTGGCTAGCAAAGTCTTGTCTGTGCATTAGAAGGCAGAACATTGAGCTGAGCTGTGCTCTTGACCTCTGAATAAATATGCTCCTAGTGCTCTTTCTCCAGACAACATTCTTTCCCAACCACATCAGGAAAAGTTCCCTGAAGTATTTACTTCTGATTTTGGTTTCTGCTGAGTACAGCTCTGTCCCACCTTACACACAAAACATGTGTTAGTACAATCTAGGGTTTAGTGTGGAAGCCCTTATAGAGCAGGATTTTAGACTGTTGGTTTGATTTTTAAGATCAGCCGTCTCCAAAGACAGAAATACTAGTTTTCCAGCAAGTTGTGCTGGCAGGTGAGTTGTGCAGTCTGTACAGTTTGTGTTGTCCCATAACAGTCTGCAATGTCACAGTTATGAAATGTGCATATTATATTGTAAAATTAAAGGATAATAGTATTTTATGTATGTAAATTATATAACATGGAAAGCATGTGGTGTACATTAATATGCCTAGTGGCAAGTCAGTAAGCTGCTGCACATCAGCTTCTACTACAGTAAAGAGACCCAAGAGTGAGGAGTAAAGAGACTTAGGTGTCCAGATCCTAGGAAGTCTAAAGAGAGTAAATTTCCTGCTTTGTTCATAGACTTTAAACAGTCTCAAAATGATAAACCAGAACTTCATCAAACTGTGAACTCAAGCTCCTATGTCAGTGGGAGGTAATCAGCCAATTTTTGTAAGGAATGCCTGAATCCCTAAATTCCTTAATCTTGTTGATTATATTAGAAAGTGCTATGTAGTCTTGGAAAGATACTTTCAGCATTTAAAGCTTTGCCAGTGCAGTATCTGCAGATCAGAGGTGTGACTGGACATGCTTTCTTCTTTAGCCAAGGCTGTGGTGAGGATCAGATGAAAAGTAATTCATGAGGGCAACACCATCAGACTTTGTTTTCTAGAAGGACAAGAACCTGGGTTTCATTGGCATTGTGCTTACCTAGTGTTTTCAAAATCTTATCTTTAATTAGTTCTTGTCTGTCTATTTTCTCTTGCTAGGCTCTCAAAAACATAGACAATATTTTGGAGTCTCCTCTGTACAACTCGCTATGTCACCTTACTCAGTCTCCAAGCTCAGAGCTCTTCTCATTCAGCATGTTTTTCTTTCAGTATGATTTTTTGGAAGATAAATAAGTGCAGAGTTTGTCTGGGAGGAGATGACCTCTCCACATATCTGTGCAGTCAGCCTGATGTGACTGTCACTGGAACTGACATCAGGCAGCCTGTACCTCATCAACAAAGAGTTTTCCTCCCCTTTTCAGCATTCATTTGATTTCCAATGAAGAACACTGAGAAAAAGGAAATGCTCTGTTTACCTGCTGTGCCTGTGTGAGCTGTCTTTTACTCTCCTGAGCACTTACAGGAATAAGCAGCAGTGTCTGGCCTGCTCAAACCTCAGCTGAGAAAGCCCAGATTGTTACTCCTTGGGACAGTCTTTTTGGAATGTCGGTACTTTCTCACTCACACTGTGGATTGCTTCAGCTTCTTCCAGATGGCAGAATTTTCTTTGACTATGTGCTTGCTTTGAACTTAAATTAACAACCTAGAGGCTGCAAGTTCACATGCCAGGTATATCAAGCAGGTTTGAAGATGTGTATTTTCGTATTTGAAATCATAATGTGAGGTTATGGCAGCACAAGCTGTAAGGATACAGCCTATTGCTGCTTACTATTATTATGGGGAAAACAATTGCCATCTTAGGCTGGGTGTTTAAGGCAGAAAACGAGCTTTAGTAAAAAAATAATTGAAAACAGTGTTTTGTGAAGGCACCTAACCTTCCAACGTACTTTAACCCTCCCTAGCACAGTTGGGTATTTCATGCTCTAGTCATCTGAAGCAGCTGGTGGAGACATGGAGACGTCTGAACTACTTATGCTATTTCTTTATCCATGCAAGAATACCTCAGAGCTGGCAAGCATTCAATAGAAAACTTGTGATAAACTCTAACTTTGCAGTTTTCTGTGGTACAATGGACCAGAATGGAGAGTCGTCTGGAGCAATGTCCTCAAGTGCTAACTGTGACTCTTAGTCTTTGGGGGGGCAGGGGGAGGTGTCTCAGGTAAATCACAGATTACCTCAGTGTTAGTAAAACTGATCCACCTTTTCTTTAAATGTTTTTCTGTATGGCAAATGGAAACCTGCTGTTTAACAGGGCTATCTTTAAACCACCTTGGTGGGGTACTAAGAGCAGCACAGTGGCCTTGGCAGGGAAAACCCAAAGATTTTCAGCTGAAATGTGCAGCCCACACTGCACTCCAGTACTGCTGGTGAGAGGCTTCCTGCAGCTCATGAACTGGTTAGCCTAAAACATGCTCGTGGGGTGGCCTGCCAGTCAGAATAATGCTTTTTGACTGCAAGGTTGGTGTACCTTAAGAAATGATCTGTGGAAGTTCTGTGTTGTAGTTGTTAGACTGAGTTCTTGATGGTTCTGTACGGATTGCTTGCATCTTTCCTTTCTAGCAAGAGCATCTTTTGTGTGTGTTTATGCTTTCTCCGTCTTGTAAAGTCTGAGAGATTTTTCATCCACCAATTTCAAAGCATGTCGATATTGTGCTGCCAAAATTCAGAGCTTGAAGCACACAGTAAGGAAGTGACTTACTGCAGCCTTCTTAACAGCTTTTAACAGCTCACAGGTCTCCTAAATCCCAAGCCAAATCTCTGTCTGGTAGGCTACTCTGCATTTTCAGATTTTGTACAGATACAGCAAGTACATATTAAAAAGCCTACACCAGAACACAGGATTAAAAGGCGCTATGTGAAGTACAATATCCTCCAAGTATGTGAAGAGAGGCAAGCAGTTGGAGGGTGACAGTCTGTTCCCTGGCAACTTCTGACATTTGTGTTAATTCTCTGTTGGAATGAAAAATAAGCCTTTTGAACTCTTCATGTAAATTGAACTGGTGAAAAAACTATTTTCAGATTTAAACCAGAGCATAAGAGCATCTGGGTTTGTGGAGGACTGTGCCATTTGTCCTGGATCAGATGGTTATTATGTGGCTCTGGCACATGGGGTATTCTTGTCCAGGTTCTTCCTTCGATTAATTATCACAAGAAGAGAGTAAGTTCTTAAAGCATACTCTGATTGTATTACAGCCACAAGCTGGTCTGCATAGCTTTTACTACAGAGTCAAGGTTTGTTAGGAGGTAGTGCCATTTGTGGGCTTTACATTTAAGGAAGGTTTCCTGCTTTCATCTTCCTTTGACATCCTTTTTCCATCTAAGGAGTAGAAAACTGTATAACCTTTGCTCCTGTTCTGGCAATAAACCTCATCAGCTGAGTAACTTGGGCCTTGATCTACTCAGGCATTCATAACTAAATAGGCATGAGCTTCTATTCAAAATCGGGAAGAATTCAGTCTATTCACAGGCTTAAAGTAAAGTATGAGTTAAGTACTCTGTTGGATTGAAGCACAGACTAGCTGATGTCATAGGTGAAACCTGCCGTATTGCAGGTTATGTCCCTCGAGAGAAGAATAAGAAGAGCTTTCTTCCCTTTGTTTTTTCCTCCTCCATTCATTTTTAGTGCTCCACAACCTTTCCAAAGTCTGCAGGTCTCGACTGTATCGCAGTTGCACTTCGTCGTAGCAGAATTGGCCAAGCTATTGTGTGATGTTTAGTTAAGTTGCAAGATGTCTCTGTTTGTTTTCAAAGAGCACGTACCTAGGTGAAACAGAATAACACATATTGATTTTTGGGCCGTTTGTAAAAAGTCTTCTTGGTCTGATGAAAGCAGAAATGAGGCATTGTGTGAAGTTCAAAGCAGAATGGCATTTTTTGCAAAATCAGAAACTGCTGATACTTCCAGATAGCATGCCAGAAAAAGTTTTATTAGCCTTCCATAAGCTTTTCACTTTTTCCAGATCCCCGCAGAATGGAAAGGCCTCTCCCCCCAATTTTCTTGCCAAGTTTAAATGTGAATCTACTGTTCATCCAGATTGCATTGGCTTTAACAAATTATTTACTTTGCCTGGTTTCCTTTTGTCCGGCACATCAGATTTAGCGCCTGTTGAGGTGGAGTTAGGCGTTGCTGGAGAATGACATATGTTAAAAGTTGCATTTTGGGAACTAATTCTTTCAGCAACAGCAGGTAGGAGGAACTGACCGTGGTAAGTGACATCTGTGTCAAAAAAAAAAAAAAAAAAGAAGAAGAAAAGCTTTTTCTTTGATTTGATCTGCCTGAGTGCTCTTTTGGATCATTTGATCACCACTTCTTGTGCCAGGTGACAGCTGTCTTAAGAGGACGACTCAATTTCCTTTTTTATTATAGACAGGTCCTTTCCCAAGGGTGGATATTTATCTATTAGAGATAAGATAATGGATACCAAGTTGAAAAAGGTGGTATGACAGTAGTTGAAGCAGTATGTTGGCCTGGCATATTTAACTATGAGATTTTAGCTGCACATTGTTTTAAAAGCAACTTGACAGAAGGAGTAGAAATTGAAGCTGTTTATTGATTTGATTCTTCTTTTTCTTAAGTTTAAGGAATAGAGCATTATTGGAAGAAGTGGTATTATTTCTGGCCTAGTATTTGCATATCAAAAGATGACATTTTAAAACAGAATCTTTAAAATATGCTAGTGGTTTCAGTTCTCTTTGCCATATGTGAAATTAGACAAATATGCAGAGCTATGTTTCATTAACTATTCAGGGAAAAGTAATTTGTCTAATGGCTCTTTAAAATGCTGTGGTTCGAAGTGATTTGGATGTTCAGAACCCAGCAGCAGCCACCAGTGGCTCGCAGGTAGAAGGCGTGGTAATCTGCAAACCTGTGAGCATTTGAGGTTTGCTTTTTAGTTTTAATATTTTTCCCATTATTTGCAAATTTTAGATAAATGAAAAGTCATCTCTCCCCAGTTCCTGAATGAGCACACTGGAGTTTAAGCAGAACACCATCCCCTGAATTGTATAAAGATATATTAATCCCTGGAAAAAAGAAAAAAGGAAATCTCAAAGGAATGAAGGTAGAATTTGCTTCCCATCATAATAGCAGTAGAATTTTGTATTATCTGTTATTCAGGTAGTACAAAATGACTTGCAGCTTTTAATGGATTGAAGTTTGTAAGCTGTGTGTGAGGTAGATGTGTGGTATTATGTTCTTCTCCTTCCGCATGCTGGATCCCACGTGTCCAATCTGTGCTACTTGTACACTTTGCATAGGTACTGTATGTCCTGGCTTGAGCTTTTGCATGCTATTTTCAGGCAGAAGACGTTCTTCCAGAAGGTGTGATGTCAGATGCTCGGCAGCTCAGGGTATGATGTCATCCTGAGCACACTGCAGCAGCCAGCATAGAATATGCATGAGACCTGACAAGCTGTTAGATGGTGGCTCCCACGCTCTCTTACACTTGTAAGTTCTGAATTGCACATCCATATGATAATTCTTGCTTATGAGTGAAAGAAAACGACTGTCTACTTAACTAGTAAAAGTCGTAAGAGCCTTACATAATTAGCAAGGTAAGAGAAGGTGGCCCTTTCGGGAGAGTGACTGTCTTCATAAATACAGGTTTGCTTTCGTATGGAAAGGAAATGTCTAAAACCACCCACTCCTTCGTTCTCTCTCTGTCTTCAGGAAATGTTGGGTGTGTCATTGCAGCTCTCCTGCTTCCTCTTTCTGCTCTCCAAAACTGTACTGCACAGAAAATGGTTTCTCTTGGTCCACTCAAGTCCTGGCCTACTCTTTAATGTTGCTCTACTCTTTCTGAAGAGCAATTCCAAGATTTTCGTGTTTCCTCACTGAGATGCAGAAATCGACTTCACAGTGAGAGCCAAGTACCCCTCATTAAGCATACACGAAAAAGTCAAACAAACCCAAAAAATCAGCAGTGTTTCTTTACACGTTAACACACACACACACACACACCCTCCGCCATGTCTTCTCTCTCCCTCCTTTTCAACTATAGGCATCCTTTCTTTGGCATCCATTCCCTGATTTTTAATGTGTCCTTGGCCTAGCATACTTTCAACATCAGACAAGCCTTGTTTTCCCTTCACTGCCTCCAGTGGCTAAGCTCCCTCTCAAATTGAGAAATACATTCCCAGAAGTGACCTTTAGCAGCAGCAGCAGCATTTTGATCTTCAGGGAAGCCTCCTGTGGCTCCATAACCCAGGGTTTCATCCTATCATTCAATGACACCATCAGAGGGGAGGGAAAG
>NW_009939743.1:38380-40374 GCF_000696875.1 Nestor notabilis
AAGTTCAACATGTCACAGTGCATCAAACAGCTCTCTGACAGTGACAGTATGAGCTCTTTTTTTTTTCTGCTAGAACATAAATAACTTTCCAAGTGTAATTAATAACTCTAATGTTTTGTTCCAAAAAATGGAATAATAATAGGCTTAAGTAATCAAAACTATTGATTAATGTGTAAGGCCTGTAAAAGAAGTACATGGCAGTTTTAGCACAAAATGTTTAGTCCTGCTGGGCATGGTTCCAATAAAGACTGTAGTGATGATTGAACAATAGGATTATTGTACAAAGTCATTGTTACCAGAATGAAACCAAAAATATTAGTGCTGGGTTTTTAATTTAATTTTATTTCTTTTTCTTTAGCAGTTCGTTAGTCAAATAAAACCCCACATTTTTGAACAGTGGCATAGCATCCAGCATTCTGTTTGCAGCTGGGCTCAGCCCTCACACAGACCTCCCGCTGGGAACACTGGTGTTTCTATGGTAAAAATTAAAAGAGAATTTTACCCTTGAAGGTAAAATCCTGAAGTCTTCAGTTGTTTTTTATGCAAGAAGTGCTGATGATTTCAGGAGAAGTACCTACCACCCCCACCTCTTTTGTGCTTGAATACTTTTTCTTTGCTTTGCAAAATCCTGGAGCAGGAGGTGTGAAGGGAGGGATTAATTTCCTTGGAGTTTATGATAATTCTAATAAAAAATCTGTAAAATGTAACTCATAGGCCTAATAGTCTCTATACCAAATAATGCTTTGGGGAACAATAAATTGTGTAATGATAGTTCTGCTCAGATTGGCTAAATCATCATGTGCTGCAAAATGTCAGCCACTGAGGAAATCATAACTAAGCACACTGCAAGCTTACAATCTTGTAAAAACATGATATCATAAAAGGAAAACTGGGACTAAAACCATTTCAAAGATGCCAGAAGGAAAAGGCTAACAACTGTCTCTTTTTTACATCTTCAAATTTACCTGTTTTCCCCAGGAGAGTGTAAAGACATAATCAATCAAAACAAGGCTTTCATAGATCCTCCTGTGATTAATCTAATTATTTTTGAGAGATCAGATGCATTTGCTGTTGATATAAACAACAGTTTGATTGAAGTATCAAAGGTAAATCGATAGGCCCAGAATGTGGATCAAAACATTATAAGCTAGGGAGCTTAAAATCAATATTTTCATGAGGAGAGTCAACAACTGGGACTGCTGTGCTTAAGCTTGTTGAATAAATGTACTATTTTCAGAAGTCAGTTGTCACAAAATCAGAATTGCTGCATCTGAGGCATTTGCCTTTTCCACAGATGAGCTTCTCAAAATATGTAACTAAACTTTTTAAACACAGAAAGCAGCAGTGAAGCCATGCAGAGGAGAACAGCTGATACTTGGAAATTACTCTTGACACTTGAAAACTTTTAATCATCACAGAGCAGCAGCCCTGATAATCTCCACTGCTTCTCCTTCCTGCATCCCTGCCCTAGAAGTCCTTGAGCAGTGAAAGGCTCCCATTCACCAATGTGAAGAGGGCAGGGCCCGTTGGTAAGGTCTCCTCTGCAGTTTGAATGCTGATGGTGCCCTGGGATGTTAAGGTCCAAATTATTGCAAGTGATAGGGGAAAAGCTCTGAGTGGGGTTTATGCCAGGCTCCTACCACTGCTTACAGACATCCCTGACCTGGATACAGCAGGAGTATTTTAGTTTTGAGGTAAGGATGCAGCAGGGCCTGATTGTAGGGGAACTAGAGGTTTCCTTCCCAAAACTTCCAGGCACAGAGGGAGGAGATGATGAGTGCCAATATCACACATTTTCTTTAATTTTTGAATTAAAGAATCGGCTTTCTCTGCCTCAGTTTGGGTTCTGATGTCTGCAGTGGTCTTCCCTAAGCAAACAAACACTTCAAAGGATATCAGGGAAGGATGCCATACAAGGAATGGCTGTAGGGTAAGATTTATCTCTTAAATTTTAGTAGTAATGTAGTGTTGGGGGCAGTGGTCCTCTCTTTTCC
>NW_009939743.1:40405-47664 GCF_000696875.1 Nestor notabilis
CAGCACCTTTCCTACCTGTGTTCTGCTTTTCAGTGTGAGTATAATTATACTGATGCAAAGATGCAGTATATTACTGTAGCTGTTTTGATAGGGAAAGGTGAGCAGGGGATGCTGCTTGGAGGCACTCCTGGTCATTAATACTGTGCTGACCCTGTGTCTGGCTCTGAAACTGATACAGCTGATAAGACGATAGAAAAATCTTCCCATAAACTAGACTTAAATTTGCCGAAAAGCACTTCTACACTTCATTTTTAGAGTTCAATATAAGAAACAATGTAACTCTTGTACCAATTTTCTTTTGATTTCCAAAGAGACTGTGAAGAACTTACTGCTTTAAAAAATAGTTTTAACCTCTCTGACTCTTCAGTTTTTAAAAATCTTAGAAAAGAGATTGAGAGCACAAACAAGAGCTCACCAACTCCATAGGTGAACAGTCAGCTCTTGGCCTCTGTGCACAGAATAATTTCAGTTCCAGGTTCTTTGTGATGCAAACAGGTTTAAACAACTGTAAATAAGGAATACATCTCAAGAAGGTAATTGAAACATAGTCTTTGTCTCCTTCAGCTACCTTACAGTAACTTTCTAGTTTGTCTTTCAATTTTATCCTACTAGAAAGGTTTCAGGGTTGCATTCCAAGACACAAGGATCCACTTACATGCACTTGCAGCACAGGCTAGCATACAAACTCTTGTTATAGTGTCGCTATTATGTAGCATGCAAATTCTTTTGAGATACTGAAGATTCAGGTTGCTACGCTTCCTCAGGGCTCCTTTTTTCTCACAGGATAATGCATCCCGTAAAAGCCGTGGAATTAAGCTAGAGGTAGAAACAGGTGTCTCTGGGGAATTTTAGAAGTCCCTGGGTGTTTCTTCTTGGCAATTAGGTGTTCAGATACTGTTGGAAAAAACACTCAACATCGAACTGCATCACAAAGCATGCAAGTATCAAAAACCTGCCTGCAGTTCCAAAATGAAAGAACATAATTTCAGCTGGTTTTCACCTTGCATTTTAAATGTTAGCCTTGAATTCTTTCTCAGCCAGACGTGCATCCGAATTTTGGCTGAGGCTAGTAGCACTTTTACCATGGCCATCTGACTCTTTTCATAAAGCGCATTGTTCGAAGTATTTCAGTATTTCACTGAACTTGTGCTAGTTGGAAACCTTCACTGAATCTTAAGCAGAATCAATTTTGAAACATGTTAACTTTGAAACATTTTCTGAAAATAAAATTGGAAGGAATTTTGCGGTTTGGAATTAAAGGACAGAGACTACTTTGAGTGCAGTACAGTTCCTGATAGAGATACCTCTGTTCCACTTTAAGTGTTTTGATAGACCTAAATGAAGCTTGTTTGTTGCTAACTTGTATAAGGCCTTTCACTCTCAGGGCATTCTGAGAGCAAAGGATTGCTTTGATCTGGGGATATGCTTTAGCAACCATGGTTACATATTTCCCATGCTACAATTCCTCTTGCTGTGATTTTTTTTTCCCCCAGCCTATTTGTGAACCTGGAATGGCATGAACTTGGAATGATTGGAATTTTACAAAATTATCCAAAAGGATACACAGGAGTTAAATCTGGAAATGAGTTAGTACTTCTTCATTGAGCCCTGGAAGCAGAAAGGTATGTAGTAGCTGCTTGCCTTAACAATGAAGGAGGGGAAACCCCCAAAAGGTCCGTTAGGCACCACCTAATAGTCTTTCTGAACTGTAAGGGGAAATGCAGATTTTGAGTTTTGAGAAAATGGTTTAATCAATTGTCCCTGCTCTTGTATGGTTGGATAAAAATTCCAACCATAGCTCTAAATCGTCTTTAACTAAATGAAGACGTTAAGTAGAGATTCTTTCATGCTCTATACTTCCTGACTACACAGCTACAGACTTGGAGTTCTTCTTTGTTATAAAAAACAAAATAAAAACAATAAAGCAAACCTGAATTCATTTGTCAATATACAAAGTTCAACACAAACACCATCTGGTTCTCACTGCTGGTTTCTTTTCAACAATCCCATCTCTTGACAGGGTTGAGATCTGCATCTAGGAGAAGATTCATTGCTCTGTTCTGATGTTTTGCAATGGCATCTTCACCATATATACACCCTCAGCTGTATGCTACAGACAGGATCCTGCTGCATATATTGAGTTTGACTATGTATTAGGTTTCAAATAAGAAAAATAATTTTAAGAGTTCAGCTAAGCCAATGCTAACAACCCTTTTCACCTACTTTAAATACTCTTCTGCCTGTGTTTCCCCATAAAGTTAAGAAATCATTGCTATTGTATATAAGCTTCTCATTTGAATTATAGTTAGACTGTACCTTCATACAGGGGCATTAACTGAAGTCAAGGTACACTTAAAAAATTTCATTGCTTGAGTTCTTGGTGTTTTAGCGTTATATAGTTTGAAATTTTGACAGTAGCTGAAACCTTTCCAGCCTTTTTTTCCTCCCTTGCCTCGGTAATGGATTATTTTCAAGCTTAACCCAGGTAGATTCTTGAAAGTATCTCCTTTGAACGTTTATTTAACAGCCAACAAAATGAAAGAAATTCACTATACATTTAATTCTATACATGCACTGGATATAAAAATTAGCTTTCCTGAGTAGAGACATTTAGGTGTGATTTTACATGCCTTCTCTTTGACTTCAGTGAGCGGTGAATCAGACCCAAAAATATGCTTCCCTGTGAAACTTCGTAATTCCATTTAGCAGCTGCTTTCAAACACAATGGGAGGTTTTCAAAAATATCTTTGTCTGGAAGTGTTCATCTATAGGTATAAAAGCAACTTTGATAACATTAGGGGGGATGATAACAATGTCTATCTCTGTAATGATACCAACTTATCTTTAATTAATGTAGAGTGCTGTAAGATCTTTCCTGCGATATAAACCTCTTATTTAGGTAGGATTCTTCCTGAAACAAAGAGTTTGAGCCTGAATAGGTATTTTAAACAGAGGTTTAATGTAACTTGTCAGCCAGGCTCAGAGGCATCAAGGATCAGCTCTGGTTGTTTCCTTTGAGGCAGGAAAAATTAAAAAGGCTCCTGACAGAAAGATGGAGCTATCTATTACTAGTGCTGCAGTGGTTTTTATTTAGAAACTGCCCTTATTCCATGGAATCACATGACCTCAACTGAGAGTGTTTTAACTAGAAATGAGCCCAAGAAAGTCCTTTGGATCTGAGCTCTGAGTAGTTTGAAATTCCACACACGGCTAGAATTCAGATACCTCAGACAGCTTTTATACCTGTAGTTCACACCCACATCCATAATAATCATATCACAAAAGCCATGACACAGGTCATGGTCCCATCCTCAAAATACAGAAAACACCAGAAATATAGTTTCCTGTACAGCCTGAGTTCGAACCCCTCCTATAGCCAAATGGTAGAATTTGTAATTAAGTAATACTCAGTGTTTATTTCTTCCATTTCCACTGGTGCCTCGAATATTGCTTTGCTTCTGTCTTGATTCCTGGTCTGATCAGCAGTGAGTGTCTCTGGTATGTCCAAATTCTAGCTGTGATCTCATCCTCCTTGCTCCCTCTGGTCTCCTTCCTACTCCACACTTTTGGCACTGCAGCAGTTCTCATCCTGGCTGCCTTTCTGTTGCCTGAGGCTGGCAGAGGAAGTGGGGGAGAAGCACCAGCAAACAGCCTGCTTGTGCTCACTGGGCTCTTGGGCCTGAAACCAGCATGGCCCGTATTTCCTTTTAAAGAGAGGTCCTGATCAGATCAGGATTTTATACCTTGGTCTGGGGCACTATGTTCAGAGAGTAATTGGGAGGTTTAGTTGTCTCTGTTACAATGTTTAAAATGTACCATTTGTTGTTGCACTGATGGACTAACTGATCAAGCGTCACAGCTGGTAGGTATCTTTCACTTCAAAATAATTCATCTTCTTGGCTAAATTTGTATGGCTGATACAGATCTTTGAGTGGGAAGTAACAGCCAACCTGTCTAGTGGGACTGCTGGAAGAAGGCACAGTTGTAAATGTGGGTGCCATATTCTTTCCCAGGAAGTGATATACAGTTTTAGGGCAGATCCTTATAGTCAGCAAGGTAGTCCTGGCTCCCACTTCTGGGCCTGCTTTGTGTTGTGCACCTAGTGCTGCTGCATAACAGGTTCTAGATCTAATGACGGGTGTTGCAAAGTGGCCTTCTTCTCTAGCTTACCCTTGAGTAGAGAAGTATGCGTGCAGTAATTTTAATCATTTTCCTGAGCTGGGGAGGTAGATGGTGTGAAGTGCTTGGTGTGTGTTCTCAGCCTATAACATAGTGTGCTCAGTGTCGTGTAAATACGTAACAACTTCCTTCTACCTGAAATTGTCTCTGCTGCGGACAGACAGGTTGCCATGAAAGTAAGGGGAAAAAAAAATCACTTCCCTCTCTGGTTAAACAACAGATTTGTCTATGAGTTGCTGAAATTGTAAGCATCAAGTTAGCTGAGTACACTTTTATGTGTACAATTTTCTGTACATATGTCTTATCCTCCTTGTTTTGGAAAGGCTATAGTAGGTTTGTATCAAACCAGTCCATCTGTTCAGTGATTCAGTAATTTGAGAATAGCTAAACTTTCCACTCTGCTTCCCTCCCATAGTCCATTCAGACTGTGTGACCAACTTCAGATTTTACTTCTAGAAGTACTGGCATGTGCCACTTAGCCATCTGATGTGTGTTTGACCAGTGATGTCCAAGATGGCCTAGTGCCACACTGGATCTACCTGCACAAAGAAGCCAGTTCCTATTTGCAGAAGGAAAAGTTTGCAGGCCCCTTTGTATATGCATGTAAAACTCACTTCTACAGAGATCAGCACAAATACGGATCAGAGAAACTGTCTATATCAGAGACTGAAAATTGAAGCAGTTAAAGCAAGCTACAGTACACCTCCTTGAAGGTGTGTGAGGGAGAGGCATAAGACACATATGAGTGTCTTACGTTTTTGGAGAAATTACGATGCTTTACAGATGAGTGCTGTCTTGGGTCTTGTGCAGAAGCAGCATGGAGCTGCAGTGTGATCATAATGACAAGTTGAAATGAGTCAGTTTGTTCCAGGAGAGTAAGCTGCCAGGGAATTCAGTGTCATGGCTAGTGGGTCAGTGTGTGGCATGGTTGTGTAAATACTGAACAATATTTTGACATGCAGTGCTATGTATATAGGGGTGTTCTGTACTGTATGTAAAAGAGAATCTCTGATTATTTGTGTGCATTAAAGGTGCTTGGTGTTTCCTTTCAGAAGTAAAAGGCTAGTTGAAAAATCCATCCCATTGTTGATTTTTGAAAACACCAAAACTGAACTCTGGCCTGGATTTTTCAGTGCTGCCTACTGGAAACCCTGCCTGCAGTTTCAGGTGAGCAGAGAGTTCTTTGCTCTGAACTGGTTCCTGGTGCTGCTGTGAACCACTGGGCTGCTGGTGCTTCCTGCATGTGTGACATTTCTACAAGGGGTAGGATTTTGAGTGGTAACTTTACAGAGTTCATATATGGTGTTTTGGGATGCATTTGCAGTAGAAATATGCAAAAGTGTAATATAGTGAAAAATCTCAAGATGCAAATGCAAACTGACACCTCACTGTATGGAACAGTGCAGTGCCATGCAGGAGTCAACCCATGACCAAGGGAACAGGAAACAATCATGCCTGTTAGCATGGCTCTCTGCTGGTTTAATGTATCCCCTGCCTTTTTGAAGGACCTAATACAAAAAGAGGATTGTAGATTCTCTATGGTTTATAGTTGCCCGTATTTTCCCCTCCATCAGCCATATCTCCATTTTATGGAAATCTTTATATTCAGTTGTGTGAAATGCAGAAAATACGGAGTGTGCTGTCTCTCTAACACTTTCTGTGAAACAGAAGCTGGATTGAAGTGCACCAGGATGCTACAAGCTGTTTTAAGGCTTAAGAGTCAGAGACAGAAAGAGTCTCCTCCCTAAGGATCTTAGAATAAAAATAAAGAGGACAGAGCATGAGAGGGGAAGGAAAAGGAACAAAAAAGTGCCTGTCCAAAGACATATAACAGGTTAGTGGCAAGCCCATGAACAGACACGTGCTTCCTGGTTTCCTCTCTGGTAGCCAGCCTTGGCTGGATCTTTTCTGTTCTAAAAATGGGCAGTGAGATACTGTTCAAAGGATAGATACTTCTTCTGTGAAGGCCTTTTGAGTATTTCATCAGGACACTTTGTTGTTTTGTGCGCACACACATGCACTCACATGCATATATGGGGGGGGGGGGGGGGGGGGAAGGGAGAGAGAAAGGAGAGAAGAACATCCTGTGGGATTTCTTTCACCATCTGCTCAGTTCTGACTGCCATCTGTAAAGTAAAAGTGTTTATGTTGTTTAGCCTTTGTTCAAAATGTATTTTTTTGCACAGTGGCTTTTGGCATTATCATACATGACTAGAAGAAATATTCAACAGTTTGGAGCAAGCGGTATAAAACACTGTCAGCTCAGGAATCTGAAACATCCAGTTTATACAGTAATTTGACAGAAGGTTTTGACATTATGCCTACTGTAATCGCCACTTAGTTCAGACATAACCTTTCAGGTTCACAGGAGACCAGACAGCAGCTTGTCTGAAAAGGCAGAGGCTTATTTAGCAGAACATGGGTAAGGTCTCGGTAACTAGAATCATAATTACCCAAGCAATTACTCTGCTCATCAGAGCCCCCCTCAGTTAGATGGTTTGTCCATAAGCAATCAGGAAATGCAGAGTACCTTTTTGCTGCAGTTCAGGCAAAAGAGAAGATCTCTAGTTGTGCTTCTTCATCTGTAAACCTTGTTGCACATCTAGATGTGTATGCCAGTCTAATTGCTGACCTGTTGAGCTCATTTATGTTTGCTAAACATACGGTTGTGCTATGTTTAACCTGGCATAGGATCAAGCAAGAGGACTTTCCTTGAGTTGGGTGGCTTTTGTGGATTAACTTTTGTGAGGAGGCTCACCCAGCAGCTGGAATATAATCTGTTTTCAGCTTCACAGCCGTAATATGAAGAATAATTATGTGCCATAAATTAAAAAAGTAAGGTGTTTGCAGTTTTTCTCACTGACTCCAAATGCAGCCTGACATCTCAAAGCATATATATAAAGGAAAAATTTACGCTCTGGGTAGCATTCCGAAGACCTTTCTAACCCAGAAAGAGCTTTCATATATAGTGGTAAGCAGAATTATTTGAAATTATTTGAATTATCTTGAAATTTGTAGCCATTTCACTGTAAGAGAGAACATAGAGCAGAACAGAAAGTGTCAAGACACCTGCTCTTTCC
>NW_009939743.1:47695-60938 GCF_000696875.1 Nestor notabilis
CTAGTTATAAGGGGCCAGAAGAATCCAGTAAAGACTTTGCTTTATGTTGCCTATTTGTGAGGTAGTTTCAGGAGCCCAGTTTGTTGCTGGATCCTAAGGCTTTTGCAGATAGATTGAGGGTATGTGTTCAATAGGGCTGAAGTTAGATGGGGAGTTCTAGTTAGTGTTTGAAAGTGTAAAGGCTTTGGATGCTCAATTTGTTGCTGTATTCTGTAGGCCTGTGGAGGGAGGAACAGGGCAGTGTGATCTAATGCTTGTTTGCTCTTTTAGTGTAGTGGTTAGAACTGAGTTTTTCATGATAGTTGTGGTGAGATGTGGGGCTTGGGAATATAAACCCTATGAACCAAGTTTGCTGCTAATTTCTGCTAGGTCTGCAGGCTCAGAAAGCTGACAGATGTTAGTATGGTCCTCTTAACTATTTTCTCATCAATAGACCAATCGTTCAAGTGTAACTGCATTTGGCATTGGAGTTAAATTTACGGATTGGAATTCCTAAGGTTTATCTCTATCTTAATTTGGTTGCTCACTATTTTCTGTGAGTGATCATTTCCACATGGTGGATATTCTTCCTTGGAATAAGACAAAACTTGAGGATGAAACCCACACACTTACCATTTTTGGATCCAGGGTCCTACCCCATGCAGGTGGGCATTAGCTAAAAAAGCTTTGCTTCCTTCTGACCAAGACAATTCATCATCAGGACTTCAACAAAGAGCTTCATTCGTGGCACAAGTTCTGACAGCATACTAGGAAAATAAAGCTCTTGGGATCTTTAGCCTAACAGCCTTCTTTATCTTGAGTACACTGAGCTGAAAAAGCTAAAATTATTATTGTTGCTGTTGTGTTTGTAATATCTCATGGATACAAACCAAGATCATTGTCTTGGACTTGACAGATCCCTTAGCCAAGTGCTGTGCAAAATGAGTTTGGTCAGACCACCCCAGAGGAGTGTGGACACAAGCCAGGTCCACATGGTTTGGCTGGAAGATCTGTGCTCTCCTCTGGGTTCAGTCCATAAGACAGCATAATTACAGCATGTGAGAAGCAGCTAAACAGTGGTTTAGCTGAACTGTGGTTCTAACACTGAAATAAATGGCCCTATCTTTATTGTTTTCTTGGCATGGATTACCTGAGGAAGTGCTATATGGCTTCCCTCAGCTGGAAGTTATGGGTGTTGAGAATCAGACCAGACATAGAAACTGTCTTTCATGTGGAGAGAAATTGAAATGATTGAGACTGCTCACTGTACAAGGATGAAAGGGAGTGAGGTAAAAGCCTATAAAATAGTGAAGAATTCAAATAAATTGTCACCTAATAAAAGAGTAATAGAATAGAAATATGTAAAATCTTGAATGAATAAAGGAGGATGTATCTCCAAACCATGCTATCAAACTATGGATTCCATCATTGTTTAAGCCAAGAAACATAGGTTCGAACTATGGTTATTTTTATATGAATAACAAAAATCTTTCATGATGCAATGCCAATAAAAGTACATTGGAGGAATAGAAAGCCTCATGTCTTAGTGTTTAAGCAGGGTGACCTTTTGTAGGCCAAATTACATTTGTGTATTAAATATTTATATATTAATATATTTATTTTCATGGGAACATCTGGTGCTGGCTCATCCTGGAGACAAGTTTCTGGACTGGGCTGGCTGTGGGTCAAATCCAGTCAGGCAGTTCCTGTGTAGCAATTTCTCCTTTGATGCAGATTTTCTACAAAATCACTGTTAATAGATTAACTAGAAATCTTGTGTTCTGAGAAACTGCATTTGCTGCAGAAACAACTGTGAAATTTGATAAAATCGCCATGGTCTTTTTAAATGTTTTTATAGCAGTAGCCCTTTGGTTAACCCTGGATCATTTAACAGCTGGATAAGTCTTTCAGAAGTAATTAAAATGATGTTTTCATAGAATTTAATATTTTATACATGATTTTTTCAAACAGGAGCAGTGAAGACATAGATGCCAAAACTGAAAGTCTGGCACAGGACACACGGTTTTGCTCACTGGTGCATAAATTTACATACATCTTTGGAAAGGAACAATGCCTGACTTTTTACTTATAACCCCACCCCTTGATGCTGAACCTTGGAAATAATGAACAGACTATTGAAACCATTGGCTAGTTTTAATAGTCAATTAAAAACTTTACCAGTTACTATGCTACAAATGGAGCATGTAAACTGGCAGAAAAATATGTGACTTTATGCCCATCTGACTCTGAAATAATTTGCCTCTGGAAGTCTATTCCCTTAACTAGCTTTAGAATTTGCCTAGTTACCTTTTTTACAGTCAGAATCCATTGTTATTATAACTCATTAAGCCTATTTATATGATTACCAATACTTTTAAGTATTTATAATTGTGTTTGAGAGTAGTAATGAATAACTGACATTATATATATCAGACATATAATTAATTACCATTACCTGATGTATTATACATCCCATTTATTTCAACAATTAACGTGTTATTTTGTAATTTTATTATTATTATCATATCTCTCCTTTTGACAAGTTAATAATAAAAAAACAAAACAAAACATTATCTGCTGAAGTAAATGCATCTTCATTATACGACAAATAAATTCTTCAACAAAGGGTGCCAGGTACCAATGTAGCAAAAGGTTGGAATTGCAGTGAAAACATAACTCACAGTAATGTAGCTGATCATTCGGAGGTAACATATGTCGAACTCTGCTTCTGTCTCTTACAGGAATTAATGTCTTGTCATTCAGTTCATAATCTCAGGACACCTCATTATTAGTTGGATAATCTCCATCTTTACCAACTGTACCTAGTAGAGCTGAGAGTTTAGATTGAGCCCTGAGATGCATTTAGATGCCAGAGTGCCATTTGCACTTCATGGGAGGTGATTTGCTTACCCATCCTTTTTAATGTATCACAATACATTAGCATCTGTACTCGTTTCCTGTCCTCCAGCTGGTGCTTGCAACTTCATCTTCACCCTCTTAACACGGCCTTCTTTCTTTCTGTACTCCGCCATTTGGTCTGATAGAGGATTGGGTACCCAGCACCATGTGCTCCTGTCAATATTGACTCATTCAAGATAAAAGCAAGGCCATTAAAATATTATAATTAGTATAATTTTGTTAAATACAGGCAGGTGAAACCCATAGAAAGCCACTTACAGACTTTTAAGCCAAATATAATTTTTCTGCGCCAAACCATCAGACAAGCACAGTTCTAGAATGAAAAGATGTAAGCACTAGTTTTAATGGCAGAAGCTGTTTGTTTGCATTCACCATATTAAAAAAAAAAAAAAAAAAGAGCCATTTTAGTATAACTTTTCATGAGGTTAACAGCTTATTATCTGCAGCCCTGACTATATACTGTATATATTATATCCCAATGACTAAGTGTATATCAACATGTCTCATAACGTAATATGTAATCATAAAACTTAGTATTGAGAGAAGACATAAAAGCATTATCTTATTTTTCCTATCTGCAGCTTTGATTTGATAAAGACTAATAAAACAAAATGTAATAAAACTGTCCAGGTAAATGCCTGGTTTGTGATCCTCATAGTCCCTCTAGAAATCGCAATTCTCTTGGTTCTACAACGTAAGTAATATCTAGTAAACAGAATTATGGTTTCATTCACTGCTGTCACATAATGCTGTACTTTACAACAAGTGCAATTGTATTTCTTTTGGAAAAGGTTAAGAACAGTGTGGAAGGTACATTCCCTGAGGGTACTGGAGTCTAGGATAATAAACTCTTCTTCCATTATGTGCCAACGAGACTACAAAAATAAACTCTTTGCATTCAGAACAACAGAATATTTGTTTTACAAGTGCTATGTGAAGAGATTTGTTTTGGGATACATTTAAGAAAGACTTTTATACACTGCATAAACATAAGTACCTAATGATTTGACAATATCACTTGAGCATGCATCGTAAACTGTGAGTAAGGGTCCCTTAGGTTTTATAGTACAGTAGACCACAGGCATTATTGTAACCTTTCAAAGTTCATAATTTGTGCTTAAAAATAAGGGCTTGGGTGCTTTTCTTTTTTTTTATGTTTTTTTGGGGGCTGCTTTTTTCTCTTCTTTCCCCCTTCTTAAAAATTGCAAATACATTTCCAGGGTTCTCTGGTCATTACAACTGGCCAAAGGCCAACAGGTAGTTTTCTTTCTAACTGTGACAATATGTTCTGGTAGATAACCAGGGTGTGTAAGGTATGTAATTTCTTTTAAAAAATTGCAGTGAAACAGAAACTATTATAATTTTTATGCAATAACTAGAAATAAACAAATCCACAGACCATGCCTTTCCCTTTGTTGGTCCCTTACCTGATGCTTCTGCAAACTGTCTTCTACCTTTCATAAATACCTTGGTGCCTTTATAGTATCTGCTCAGGAACTGAGCCTTAAGCAGATTTCATTATGGTTTTAGTTTTTGGTTTTTGGTTTTTGTTTTCCTGAGGTGCTTTTTTACTGCTTCTTTACTTGCTTCTCCAGACAGCTTTTGTAGACATGACTAATAGTGCTGGGATTTACAAATGAGCGTGGGGAAGGGCCTCTGCCAACTTTAGGAAAATCTGGGTGTATAATTCACTTCAGCTCCATTGCAAAATCCAACCTAGATTTATTTTTCTTTTGGATAAAAAGTTGACAAGGAAAGGATTGCTTTTGTCAATAACTGCATGAAAGCCATTATGACCATGAATATCTTTGTTGTAATGATCATTGCAGTGAGCTCTCACGTGAGGCTGACTTTGCATTGTACAGCAGCAAAAAAAATTCATCCTCTGCAGGCTTTCGAGTTGAGAAACTGAACTTTTTGTCCATCATGTGGTAAGGAACCCACAAAAAACAAATAGTGTAAACTGAAAATGGTGTACCAGTGAGCAGTGTTTTGATCCTTGTCATGGGCATCTGTACAAGGCAAAGAACGTAACCTTAAGTGGAATATAGCCTTTACTGTGAACAAGCAACTCCTGTGACTCACCTGGACTCCACAACTGAAAGGCAGAGTATTGCAAACCAAAAAATTTGCAAATTGAGTATGTGCAAAACGGCATTACAACCTCTGTTGTTGATTGCAAGGCTTCAACGTTAGGTGGGTTACACAGGTCACACAAAATGGCAACTTGAATGTTGTTTCAAAGCAGGTATGGAAGATTTCTTAACTTTGTGCTCTGAAAGAGGTGCACTTTATCCACTTTTCATATCTGCAGACACCTGTCAGGTAGCTGATAAGCAGCTTCAGTGATTACCACGGTGCAGGGTTCTAACACAAATATAGACATGATATATAAAGATGGTTTTCTTTAGTATAACCTGTTTAGCTGTTCTTCCTGTTACAGACAACATGTAGAGAAAAGGATCTTTGAACTGGTCTAATGATGTGTAGAGAAACCACCCTGTGTTAGACAGAAACAAGTGAAAATAATACAACCTGGCTACTGATGGTCTTTGCAATTTGTTCATCCTGTATTTTCACTCATCAGGAAGTGTAGTGAGCTCAGTGCACCAAAGCCTTTTCAGTTTGAAGTTGCTCACACTTGGAAGGATAGTATATGTAGGTTTGTGAAGTCGAAAGTTTCCTTGCGTCAATAAGAGTATAAATACTACTAGTCTCTTGCTGGGCTATAGGTGTCAGACCTTACACTGCATTTTTAGAACTTGCTATCATGACCTAGCATTCATATAGTGTTGGGTCTCCTTTATTTTCAACTCATTTTATTAAGTTTTGTTTGACTCCTTGTAGCAGTTTCCAGTTTGGAGCTGTAGATGTTTGCTGATACTACGACAATTCAGTGGTTTTGGGCAATAAATCTGCCCAAGATTGTACTGAAGTAGCCAGAACTTTTGCAATGGAGAAAATTCCAGTATAAACACATTATCTTGTTTTAAAGAGTCCAAGAGAAAACTAAGTAACAATTTTCTTATGGCACATTGTTGGAAACCTCTCCAGCAGCAGCAGAAGCCACTGTGGAATTAGTAGGATGAACTCAAATGTACTGAAGTACGATGGACCATCAGTCCAAGAAAGCTCATTGCTCTCTTTTAGAGCATATGTTGTAAAAAAACAGCTGCTTGATAATAGCACAGTCCTTGTAGAAGGCATATAAACTGTGACTCTTCAGCAGTCTTTGGGTACAAGTCACTATAGGTATTTTAACTCAGCCTTAAGAGCACTAAAATATGTCTGTCAAGCATGTGATCTGAATTCAGGGTTTCTTTGTTTCTCCATGTTAAGATTATAGATAGAAAAATGTAAGAATTGTGAATGTAATTTTCTAGAATTTTGATTTTTATGATCTTTTATTATTAAAACCAAAAATATTGCTTCCTGTCTTAGGCAGTAGGAAATAAACCCCCCACAAATAAAAGTCACACTTTTGCAGAAAAACAAACTTGTTCCTTCAAAGCTGTAAATTCTTTCTGTGTTAGACAGTGATACTCGGTTTTATATCATGTAAAAACCTAACCGACGACATTTTACATACTGAGTAAATTCAGGAAACCGTTGTAATTTAATTATATGTTATATTATAAATATCTATTCTTAAGATTAATTTTTTCCTGGCTCAGGTTCATAAGCATTGGTCTCTATAAATATCACTGCAGTCAAGGCAGAACAAATATTTGGAAAGCTGAATTTTGGGAGATTGAACTTATTAAAAAATTCAAGCTGATTAGAAAGCAAGACGTCACTTCAGTAAAATGTAATAAACAACACGCATTCTTAGCAACTAATTGTAAGTTTAGATTTACTTATACAAGGTAATTGTTAAAGGATCACAAATAATGAACAAAGTAATGAAATCTATAGCCTGTTTGCAAATCACTTGTTGACAGAAAGCACTAAACTTGTCAGCTGAAATTATTCATTGCCAATTCTTTCAGTGACTGAATTCAAAGTTACAGATTCCTCAGTGATGTTTTTTGGATAAACTCTTCTACTCCAGCTGGTCTACAGGGACTCCTGCCTTTAATTTAAATAATGGATATAATCAATTACTTGCTAACACTGCTCTTTGAACTTTTTGTTAAATGCATACAACCAGTACAGTGCAAACACAGTTGCATTTGACCTATGCAAGAGAGCAATTCCCTCTAACTTTCCCCACAGTCCTGGTATAGTCAAGCTGAGGAGGATGGCAGAAGCAAAAGCTGGAGATAAAGGCAAAGGCCAGCCTTTATTGAGAAACTCTTTTCCCTCAAAGAAGAAAGGCAAGAGTGACTGCCGGATACTTTCCTAGATATATTCACTCTCGTAAAATATGAAGAGTCATGCACATGGGCTCTGACCTGACAGCATCACAGGTCAGAGACTATGGTTATACATTTCTTTCACTGGGTTTTAGGCCAAGATTTTAAATTTTAGCTTCCCCTAAAAGCCTTTATTTTATTCTCCTTGGTAAGAGTTACGACTTTCAGCTGGGAGCTTGGAGGTGATGTCAACATGTCGATAGTTATTTATGACTTCTGAAAATCAGGCCATTTTCAAGGCATGTGCTCATGCTCTAGCACTTCAGCCTTACATTATCCTTTGGTACCTTTCAAATTCAACATGCCTTTTTCTGTTCTGCTGCTCTCTCTTTGACTAATAGTCTGTGTTTTAAAGCATCTTCTTCAACACTTTTCTACTATCTTGTGCTTCCCACAGGCATTACAGATTGCCTGATGAATTTTGCTTGGTTATGTGTTCAGGTGAATATGAAGAGAAACTGTGGCACAGTTCTTTTCTAAAACATTTCATAATTAACAGTAAATTTTTGTTCATTTTCTGACTCTAAGTCATTAAAAAGACTAGCCAAGTGCAGTGCTGAGCTCTAGGAAACAGCAGTGCAAGCAAAAGGTCATTTACATGGAATTTATATTTACAATATACTAAGAAGACTTACTCATAATCTTTCCACTTTCTATGTGCTTTTCTTGCGCCTCTTTGCACTGAGAGTGTTCTACTTCATCTTAATTTGGGGAAAGTCCTGGTGTGTTTGCAGAGATATTGGTACAAAAATGCAAACGGGAAAGCTGGGATTTGGTTGCATAAAAGCATGGAATAATTTTCAGTGAGCATAAAACTTTTCAAGGCCTCCTGAAGTGAAGGAATTGAAGGTGGCTGTGGATAGAGAATAATTGGCTGCATCCTAATTTAATTGTAAAATCTGAAACTGTCTAATGTATTTGTCAAAAGATATAAAGTCTACTAAATCATTTTTCCCAAGAGGATCTTTTAGGTATATTTTTCTTCTTTTGATAAAATAGAAGGGACTGTTGATATGTTTCCTCCAACATGGTCCCTGTTTTGCTAGCTGCCTGAGAAGGCTGTCAAAGAAAGTCTGTTTCAGACTGAAGTAAGTGGAAGTGCTTTGGTGATCCTTGTCTGCCTGAAAAAGAATGTCCAATCTCTACTCTTGCTGATCTCTCCTTCTCATGGAAATACAAAATGGAAGATGGAAGAAACAACAGAGGAAATAAGGGACAGATTTGGTAGCCCTGGGACAGTTACCACCTCAGTAGAATTGGTGTATGTGCAGGGTATGTGGCGCATTAGTGCCACCACATCCAGCTACCAGGGGAGCATGAACCCAGCCTCCCTGCAGGGAAGAGAGGAGGGAGGATGCAGAGTGGGAGCTATGATATTGTGTCCCTACCCTTCCTTCCCTCCCCATGGCACCTGGGCATAGCCCCTTCTCACATTCCCTGATCGTGCATTTTCCAGCATGATCAGCAAGGGCAGCAAAAAGGATAGATTGACCTAATAAGTTATTTTGATCTTTTCTGATGTGATAAAAAGAGAGCTGTAAAAATAAGTACATACTAGTTCCAACATGTAATAGCATCTAATATAGTAATTTGATTAATGTTCTGTGTTCTTTCTTTAGGTTTGTCTAATGCACCCTACTGAGCTTTCATAATTGTTCACAATATACACAGGAAATAAAGTGACAAAGAATATGCTGTGAACTGTTCATACCAAGCAAACTAGAATGAAATACAGTATTTGTTAGTAGAATAATAAGCATCCATATGTGAATACTGCATGCTGGCTAACAATTTAACAACTGCTTGAGAAAGAAGATTAACTGTATTATGTGTGTCTCTTGACTGTAACTGCTAGCTCATTACATAGCAAAATAGGTGCCATCTCAGCCAGGCTGAGACCTTTAAAAATCAATATAACTCTTTAAATGCAACTTGCAACAAATTCAAACAGCGATATTGGTGCATGCTATTTAAGTGATAATCCTGACCTAAAACTTTTGATAGAAGTCCTGCCTGTGAAAGTAGAAGGCATGCTACAGGTCTCATTATTGGAAAGCAAAGGTCTTTCCTTTCTCATCAAACTCAGAGGGATAAAAATCAATCTTCAGTAGAACTACTACTGGGGCACTGAGTGACAGCTGTGAGGATCTAATATAGCCTCTGAACTGAGGTGAGACAAGAAGATGCACTCTTCCATCAAAAGGTAGATAAAATCTTTTCAGCTGCGTATTTCAGTCTACCATTAATACCATGTTGTTGTCTGGGTTCAGTCCAAGTCAACCAGCAGTAATCTAGGTTCAGTGTTGATCTGGTGGTTAGTCGTACATGCAATTTCATGAGCTGGGTCAGAGAGGGTTAAAATGTAGAACTGGATTTAATCGGCCAGTTAAAGATGTGGAGTTTTTTCAGAATTCGTAGAATCATGGAATCACAGACTGGTTTCAGTTGGAAGTGACCATAAATTTCATCTAGTTCCATCCACCTGCCCTGGGCAGGGACAACTTCCACTAGACCAGGCTGTTCAAAGCCCCATCTTTCTCCTCAGGCCTGCTCACAATCCGGTCTCTGCCCAGCCTGTATTTGTGCTTGGGATTGTCCTGACCCAGGTTCAGGACCTTACACTTGGCCTTGTTGAAGTTCCTTTTAATGGCATTTAGGAAAATACACAGTTTACTCCATCTATTTCAGCACAGGACAACTAATAAATACAACAGTAATATTTCATGGTATTTTTACAACTAATGGGATGTTTCCTTCTGTTACTCTCAGGTATCCTTGACTCACCTTGACTCTTCAGATATCCTTGACGCTGTTACCTGGTTTCAGATGGGAATATGTGAAAGACACTGCAGTGGTGGTCCAGGTAAGAGTTCTCTTTTGTCAATGGAGAAAGGTTGGGTTATGCACTGGATTCTTTATCCAGATTTAGGCACTGCCTTTAAGCAGAATTTTTTTCTTTTTTGTTTATTAGCATACCACAGGTCTCTCAGGAGCACTTGTTTAAGTCCCTATTAAAGCATTTCAGGTATGAAAATCATAAAAGAACTCTGATTTAAACATTTTAGTTGAGGATCCACAGACTGTGTGTTTCAATCCATCTTTGCTCATTTTTTTCTTGTTGGTGTCATAACTCCCACATATCTTTTCTCAGTACTCTCTGATGACCTGCAGCTTCTGCTGTTTCAGTGAGAAGTTGCTTACGCATCTCATGAGCATCACATATTCTCGGTCTATTTGTTTATCAGTTTTTATTTCTTTTTCCCCAGTGCCTCTTGATCCATTTGGCAGTCCAAATGTTTGCTTGGAATTATTCTTAATATTAGGAAGTCAGTCTGCTGTTTTCCAGTTCTAGGATATAAAACTGCTCTGGTCAAGAGCAATTCAAGACTGGGAGCTGCATTCAGACAGTGGTCTTCACCAAAGCACAGTGATGTGCTAAAGCTTCCCTTGCTAAGATCCTTTAGTCTTACAGATTAGAGAAATTGTTAAATAGGCATGAGAATTGTTATTGAAGAAAAGATACTATCAGTGGTGAAGGGTTTTTTCAATGCAGCTCCAGCAAACTGCTAATTCATGTTTCTAGCAAAGCAATAGGAAGTCTGTAAGCTGGATATTTGCCAGCAGGAGCCACTTCTGAAAAGACTCTTTGCTCTTCTCCCTTCATCTGCTGCATTTCGATAGGTGTCATGTAAAAAGTTAAAGATAATCTTATTATATGGGTTTACATAAGAGAATAAGGAAAAGATTAAGAAAATTGTTCACTTTCATTGGTGACCTACTGAAGAAAAGCAAAGATATGAAAAGCTAGTATCTGAGAATAATAAAACAAATAAAATAGACCTAAAAAGAATAGTACAGAATCTGGAAAGGCATTACATACAGGACTCTAGCACAGAGGCAGTTTACATTACCCCACTCCTGTGTTAAATGCATTAATTTGTAGAGCATTTCTCTTCAGGCTTCTATGGGAGAAACATCACCAAACTAATCTCAAAAGAAACAGACTTAATGAAGATTATCAGTCTTGAATTCCAAAAAGCACCAGGGCAGAGTTTAATCACTTCTGTATTTCTGAAAAGCACTTAATTGCTTTGGGTCTAGATCTTAATTCAATAATATGCCTTCAGTAAGAGCAAGAATTGCCCCCACGTCCGGGGGTTGTGTACATGTGCGGCAGGATGAGGAGAAGGTGAACATAGTGTGGTAGCAAGCATTGCCAAGCCCGCTGCTGCTGAACAGGGCATTCTGTGCCTGCTCGGCTCACTGAACCACCAGAAAATGAACTTGGCAAAAGTCAAAAGTTCTCTATTGACCTGGGGAGCTACTCATGGCAGTGAGGCTAGAGCAAGGAATGGGAACTGGTGCTGGAAACACCACAATGACACATTTTGGGGCTGTTAAACCAACATAGCTGCCTGAGGTACCAAACCGCAGAATCTGCCCCTGACAGATAACTGACACACTGTGGTTTTAGATTACTTTGTAATCACTTGTGAAGTGTTTTTTTCCTGATTTCATATTAAAAGAGATATTTTAAGTCACTATTTTCCCAGTTATGAGTCATTGTTGTTCTCCCTATTTGCATTTTACAGATTTTACTCTGATTACAACTTGAAACCTTGAAGAACTGCTTTAAGCAGCGTCTGTTTTACTCAGGTCGTGGTATTTCAAAGTGCTGCAGACATTCATATGTCCTCTGCTGACTTTAGTAAATGTCTTCACGGTTTTCTTTGCCTAGAAACTAGATAAAATCAGTACTTTCTTTCTTTTCTTTCCCCTTCCTCAAAACTCTAGCAGATGATGGTTAAATTATTACAAACCTTCCAGCATGGTAGCCCTAGGCACAGGATAGAAAATGAAAAGGCTGAGAAGGTATCTGTGAACTAATTTTCTTGTATAAATTTTCAACTAAGAGCTGCAGTGAATTTTTCAAACTATTTTTAATACAGTAGAGTTTTTGTCATATTTTTGTCATGTTGATACTGTAAGCTGATGTATCTTACTGGCCTGAGACAACAATAAATAATACAATTCAGTTTAATGATTTCTGGTTTCAGTGGTAGAGAAGCTTTGCCAATTTTAAATTAGGTCTTGGAGTAAATGTAAAATTAATGAAATTTAAAGCTGTGATTTGTTTAAGGATCCAGAACATTCACTATTTCATCTATTCATCAAGCTCTTTAATTACCTAGTATGCATGAAACCTGTATTATGTCTTATTATTGAGAGATTAATTTTGTTAAAACCTCGGAGAGATACATCATTAGAATGACTCTTGGATAATGTATAGTCTAACCTTTTCTACTAATCCCACCACGGAAGAAGAGAGGGAAGTTGACAACTCTTCTTCAGTGTTTTATTCCTACTGTTCCCCTGCAGTATTATCAGCTGCTAGCAGATAGTTTTTCTCTCCTACTCTTTAAATTTCTAATCCTCATTTGTCTGTAGCTGTCAGTCATGTTCACCCTGAGCTACATGTACATGTGAGTGCCATTTGAAAAGGATCCTTATTGTTATTCTTTTACAGTAGTGTACGGAGGCCCTGCTGCATGAGACATTGCAAACGGGGAGGAAAGGAGCATGCCTGCCTCTGAGACTGAAATACTGGAATGGTCAGAGATCCTTGTCCTGCAGGGAAATGAGAGATGGAGACACTGTTTGGCAGACCTAAAATGGACCAGTAAGTCTGCAGTAGACCAGAGAACTTAAATTTTGATGTCTTGAGTCTTAGCCCAGTGTCTCAGCCATGGTAGTATCTTTTTCCCTTGTCCAGTTTGCAGCATGTGCTCTGTCCACACTTGTCCGAAGCAGCTGCTTGGGGCAGCAGTTGGAGTAATGGTGCGGACCTGGGGACAGGCTCTTGACTCTGTTGGGCCACAGCTTGGGGTAGCATTGCCTGTGCCCATCACTGCAGTCTGGTTGTGTTCACCCCTCAGCCCAGTGCTGCTGCCTACCTCCCCACTCCCCCCCCCCCCATTGTTGGTTTCCCC
>NW_009939743.1:60969-84487 GCF_000696875.1 Nestor notabilis
ATGGCAAGGACTGGATCAGGGGCTGCACTGGCGTTCAAACTACCTGACATGAAAAGATGGGGCAGAGCTTTAACCTTGCTCAGCATCTCAGCCTGGCAGGGTATGTAGTGGTATGAACAGAGAAAGGCAAAGAAAGATAGACTACTATTGAAATAAATGCTCATCAAATTGTATCCAAAAATTTGTATTCCTCAGGTATGTTTCACCTTCACATACTGTGACCTCTCTTCTTTGCTGCCAAAAAGAAATGAGTTTTTTTTTGTTTTTTTTTCCCCACAGTGCTTCCATGCCAGGCTAAGTCTCTGTTCTCTTGAAAGCTAACATATCCATTTTCCATATTAATATTTGCGAGAGTAATATTAGAAATGTTTTATTTCATTATCTCACAGCTGAGGACTATAGTCACACTGTGTTATAAGGCAGCTAATTACAGTGTTAGCGATTTAGTGTGCCATGCCTGCAGTGCAGTTTGTCAGAGTTTCTGAGAATTTCTAACAAGAAACTAGTTTGCAGAGTACTTGATTGAGTTTGAGAATATCCAGCATCTTCACCGTGCTATACATCTCCTAATCAAAACTCTTTCACCTCTAAGGGCATTTGCATTTCATGGAAAACTTGATAAATTCGGATTATTTGACTTGTATGCTTTTACCCTGTCCTTGCTTGTTAAATCAAAAATATTTAGCATACTGCAGGGTAACAGAACATTTCTATGCCGTGATCCTTTCTCTCCTGGGTTTGCCATCATCATGACCTCATAGTAATTGAGGAGCTGTGAAGCTACCCTTAAAACTTCAGATGAGGAACAATGAATAAAAGGGACACCTCTTCCTCCTACTCAGCCTTCATTAATATAAATGTCATTAATGTTAAAGAAAAAAAGGGGGTGATATACCAAATTCATCTGTGCAACCTTTTAACTGTAACATTTTCCACAACTTCATCTCTGCTTAGGAGAAAGTTGAAAAAGTCACTTTCTTTTGGGTTTTGTAGAAAGCTCTCTGTGGTCAGTATGACACTGCTTGCTTCACGCTTTCTATTTCAGACACAAATCTATACTTACGGAAAGCACAGGTAGCAATGAGTTCAATTACAGTAACTGCATTAACTAAGTCTGCAGAGGTCCAGAGTCCGCTTATGTGGAAGAACTTGGAGTGTTTTAGCATTTTGAAAACAATCTATCTGGCTACTTTAACAGCACACATGTTAAAAGCAGCTCAGAGGTATTTAACAGCCATTCAGGAAGTCCTGCTGTTATCCTCATGAATCCAATAGCTAACACTCTAATGCATTAGGTCAGAAATTTTTCTCTTGGAGTTTAGAAACTCCACTCTGTCCTTTTTCTGGTGCAAGGAATTACTGATCTCATCACTGCTTTGATGCCTAGTGATTATGGACCAAGCACACCATGGATTGACACACTGACTTATGCGATTAGACTCAGTCTCTGGTTATCATAGAAATTCTTATAATAAAGTAAGTTGTGTCACTGTTTTCCTGATGGAGAAATATTATAGTGATGGAGATGGACTTACATTCCTTGCGTTTCTCATCTGATTACTGTCCAGTTCTGAAATATAGAGGATCCAACAGAGAGTGGGAGGCTTCTGTGGCAAGTTCAGCAGTCTGTGCCCTTCTGCAGTTTGCCATCCTAATGAACTGGACAAGTGCAGGGTGCAGAAAAGGCAAGTGGTTCCCCTTTGGTCATGCATACCTTTCTCACTGGAAACCATTGCCTTTACTGTTGCTTGTAAATTGAGTTTTGAGTCAGAATTATCTGTTCTTTATGATTAATGGAGGTACTCTTTAAGGTATCAGAAAACAAACACTTCTTATAAATAGTTAATGAGTATAAATACGTATTGATATCTCATGGCCTTTTAATAACGCGTACTTTAATTTCCCCTCAAAAAGACATTTTGGCAATGATAGGGAAAGCACATTATTTTCCCCCTGATGACAGAAGAAGGATGAGCCTGGAGTGATGCTGTTTTATTGAATCTTGTCAGTATCTGTCAGCATTGGAGATGCCTGATTTAATCATTCAGAGCTAGCTGCTGCCGAAAATGTTTGCATTGTGCATGTTTGAAAAATACCAGAGTCAGAATTAACTTTAATAAAGCTATACTTTATACTAGCTATAACATGTGAGTTTAGAAGATGTGTACATCCACCTAGGCATTGTGGGGAGGGGCAGGGTTTATGAATACAGGCTTCTGTATTCTAGCACATTCCATTTTATTAAACAAAACTATACTTCATATGTACCCAAAAATGCCTCCTCAGAGATGCTCTACAGCAAATCTGTAATTCAAAGTGGCTGTTTTATGTTACTCTCTTTCAGCACTTTTTCTCCTTATAAATCGTCAGCAACCAATATATACTTTTTATTTTTCTCTGAATCATGACAGCTATCAAATCTTAATCTGTATTTGCAAATTAAAGGCAGAAGAAATCAATTACAAGTGCTTGGTTTACCCAAATTGAATTACACTGGATCTTTTGATTGAACTTTTGGGGAATAAACATAAGGAATTAGAGATGTGTGCATGTCTATGGTGATATGATATCACTGGAATCACAGAAACATGGTGGGATGTCTCCTATGACTGGAGTGTTGGAATGGAAGGTTATAGGCTTATTAGGAGTCACATGAAGACAGGCTGAGAAAGTTGGGGCTGTTCAGCCTGCAGAAGAGAAGCTGTGTGGAGACCTTATAGCAGCCTTCCAGTGTCTGAAGGGAGCCTGTAAGAATGCTGGAGCGGGACTCTTCACCAGGGACTGTGGTGATAGGACAAGGGATAATGGTTTCAGACTTAAATTGGGGAAGTTCAGGTTAGATATAAGGAAGAAGTTCTTTACTGTGAGGGTGGTGAGGCACTGGAACAGGTTGCCCAAAGAAGTGGTAAATACTCCACCCCTGAAGCATTTACCTGGCAGTGTTTAATGCCAGGTTGGACAGAGTCTTGGGTGGCATGGTCTGGTGTTCGGTGTCCCTGCCCATGGCCAGGGGGATTGGAACTAGGTGATTTTAAGGTCCCTTCCAACTCTAACCATTCTATGATTCTGTGATTCTATAACTAGATTCCAGCTGTAACTGTTCTATGATTCTATAGTTACCAATGAAACAAAATAAAACACTACATCCCATATAGTATATCACCTACACATTTTTCTCAAGTGCAAAGTCAGGCCCCAATCCTGCCATTAGCAGCAGTTCTAACTTCTTCCCTGTAAAGCCCTGAAAGTGTTCTAGGCTGATACAGTCCTTGTTAACGCTGTCTTGAAATATCAGAGATACAAATTTCTTTCTGCTACACTCAAATAAATTGAAAAGCTTGTTTTAAATAAGAAATTAAATTACTAAAACAAGCCTACTTTTTAAATTCCATATAGAGTATTTCATTGGTTATTACTTCAAAGAATTTTTATGCCACAAGACTATGATGGTAGTATGATCACAATTCAGCATTAGTTACAAGGCAAGCAGTGCAATTATTCAAATGTGACCTATTTTTATCTTAGAGACAGTTTTTCAATTTTGAATTCAGTCTTTATTGAAATGAGAGTGAACTGTTTATAAGATTTAAAGATAACGTGCTAGGTAGGACCATGGAGACAAACACATTCCCTACAGCAGCTCACGTTTCTTGCTACAACAGCACATGAAATACAGCTAAACTTTATCAGCAAACCCAAGATGTTTGGAGAACCTGAGCTTCCTTTAGCACACCAGTACCTTTCATCCCTGAAGGAAGATAATACAGTGGATCTGGTTATGTAGCCTAGAAGCTTCAACCAGAAAAGAGAAAAAAAAAAGAAAAAGCAGTAGAAGATGCAACTGGTGGAAGAGTTTTAAAGAAGTTGTTTCACCTTTACCCTAGTGTAAAAGTGTGAGGTTCTTGAATAACCGTCTGGATTTACGTACTGTGAGTCAGAATATAATTATGTGACCTATTCACAGCTTCAGCATCTAATCAATTGCAATATTCTCATGAACCACACACTTCAAGCCACACTCAACTGCAAAAGCAGCTGCACTAAGTAGCACATACAGGGTAGACAAAGTAAATTTCATGTTTGGGTTAGGACTGGTGGACAATCCTTCACAACCTGACTCAGTCCAAAATCTTCATAAATAAGGCACTTAAATTCAGTCATCATTTTAACAGTGGAACATAAATGGTACTTAGATTCTACAGTGCCTTCCCCACACACAAGGGTTTTAAGGTGCCTTTAAATAAAAAACATCCATTACTGACGCATTATAAACAAAAGAACCCTTTTAAGAGACTTGGACCTTCTCAAGACCAATTATAAGAAGCAATGGCTCTCATATTTGAGAAATGCAAAATCTAAAGGAATGTATGCAAGAAAATTTAGGGGTTTCCAAGTTGTTGCAAATCTCATAATTCAAGACATTCTGAGTTAAAACAGATATTAATGATCTATGACAAAAAGGCCAAATCAATGCACAGAAATTTATGCAAGGATCATTTGGCAGGCATTAAAAGAAGCTTATGAACAGACTCATAGTACCTACCATAGGCGGAAAAGTTATATATTCCAAGAGGTAAAAAGCAGGCTTCTGGCCCCAGCTGAAGTCACGTTTCCATTCTCTTGATTGAAAAGAGACAAGTACAGAGACTTCCACAAAACCTAGGTATTTTTGCATCCATATTCACAACATGTGAGAGTGATCCTACTCGTGATGGAGACTAGTTCCCTACCTTCTCATACTTGGCCTTGAAATGAACTTTTTTCTCACATTTAATGGAATTTGTGAACAAAAATAGTATTTCCTATTAAGTTAGAGAATCTCCTGGGGTTTTTGATAGACATTTGAGACTTTTCTAAAACATTCTCTTGGCTTCTGATACATACACTCCAGTAGGGTAGGAGACTAAGGCGAAACATTAGACAATCTCCATCTCAAATCCTGTTGCTGAAGTCCACTAAGACTATGTATTATCTCAGCATGGTGGTATACAGACTGTAATTCTCTAAAGAAACCTCTGAATCTAGTTCAATCTGAACCAGTCTGCATTTAAACAAATTTGCCCCTGAAGTCACCAACAGTCAGAAGAAAAAAGACAAGCACTTGGACGTTAATGGTGTATTGTTAGAAAAGAAAAAGAGTAAACTTGAAGAAACCTCAAGTTTCTAATTAGTGAGGCTATAAGGCTGCTGCAAGAAAACAACCAAAGGCAGGGTCTGTAAAATAACACAATGTTCTTTCCAGCACTTTATATTCTCAGTGGACCTGATCCAATCCTTATTCAGAAAACATTTCACAGACTTCAGGCACGTTGCTATGCAGTGATCTGTGATCTGTTTCATTAATACAGAAAAATTCTAACTAGCAACATAACACCCTTTGATAATCCCAAAGTACAGCAACGAAGAAGGTTTACTACTATCTAGTGAGCCATACATAATACAGCTCATCATCAAACTTCCTTCCTGCAGCAGCAGTAAAACAAGTCTGCAATATCCCTTGAATCTTCCACAAATATCTGTGTTCCAAGTATAGAGATAACAGAGACAAATTAGACGCTGTACCAATAAACACATGTAACCAATAAAGATTTCAAGGCAAGGCAACCAAAAAAGCTCATGTATATTTTTACACTCAGCACATAACAATTTTGAGTCCAAATAAGTGCCGTCTGTATGCTGCAGGAAGGTGGCCCAGCCTCCTTTCACAGAACAACTGTAGGTGCAAACAATGCACAGATGCATTCACAGAAAGCTGAGCTTCAGTGCTCTACTCCCCTGGTGCAAGGTCAAACTGCATTATACCCTATACCTGTGAGAATCATTCCTACAGTGGAGAGATCAGTATTGTGTATGAGTATGATCCATTTTTCTATGTAACTTTAATTACTATTTTAATACAAAGACTGTTTCTGCTCTATAGCATTGAGCAAGACATTTAAAGTGCACACCAATTATGGCTGGCAGGCTGATTTAAATAAGAACTGGTTACAACTCAGTTTATTATAGCAAGAATATAATGTTGCATTTTGCATATTTAGCACTACCATCTATCTTTACAATTTTACCTTTATAGTTTCTCTGCTGAACTATCTGCAAATACTTTAATGCTAAATTGCATTATACCACCGTCCCTCAGACTGAAATGTATTTCAGGCATTGAAGAAAACTTGTCTTAGACAAAGCAGCAAACTCTTCCCTGTAATGCTGCTTTTTCCCTTCTGATTTTGTTTATCTGTATAAAAGTAAGTTCTAAATTTGCCACAATTAATTTTTACATGCCACAGTGAATACAAACCTAAATAAACAGTGCTATGCCCTGGCAGCATGGCAAAATGCATGCACAGAGGGAGAGCAGTCTGTCTGAACACAGAGGATGTGAGTTTTCAAAATAGCCCACTCTGCTGGTGTCCAGCATGTGTCACGAATCCTCAGTTCATTAAGGAAACCAAACACAACAATGGTTCTCTGCAAGTAAGTCAACAAAGAGAGTTTGAGTTCTGTAACCTGTGAACTACAAAAACATTTCAAGTACAGACACAGCTGAGCCAACATATCGTAACATCAGTCAATTATCTCCTCTCAGGACAGTAACACAAGAGATGATGACTTAAACGTGTAAGATGTGAGGAGAAGACAGAAATATACCTTAGCTTAGGTTCGTGCCTTCTAGTGCTCTTAGCCCAAGCTAGAAAATTATGGAAGCAAAAGGGGGAAGAGAGTCTGGCAATATTGCTTTCAAGCTACAATTGCATTTAGGTAGTCTGAGCTCACCTCTCTCATGCTTGCATCTCATGAATGCTCTGAGAAACAAATCTGTAAACTATATGTCTGAAGAAACTGCACATTTTGAGTAACTACTGGAGTACTTGCAAAAAAAAAGAGTTTATAATTCAGAAAGATTAGATATTAATTAGAGAAATCAAATTAGAAGTTTTACAGATACCAAGCTATAGAACACCAACCACATAAAGTATGAAGACAAAACTTCACTGTGGGTGTAGTGTGTATTTAAATGCTGAAGCATTTCATGGTGGTCTTGCATGAGAATGCTGTGTCCATTTTCACTCCAGCAGTTACGTTTTGTTTCGTTAAGTAGCTCTCTGTTTGCAGCTTTAGCTGCACACTGAATACAGCAATTAATAGTCAGGGGTTTGTTTTTGTATTTTTTAAATGTCTTTATTATGCAATACATTGAAAAACAGATTTGATACGATAGTGCCATGCAAACAAATAGGATGGCTAAAGTCCAGTGACATATGGAGCAAATTCAGAGCCTTCAGGGCACAGTGTGTGAGGGTGTGAGTCCAGCAGGAGAGGATGGAAATACCAGTGTGATTTCTCAGCTGGGCACGTGGGATGTTTTGCTGGCTTGGAAATGTGTATTTATTTCATGGGATGGAAAAACTTACACATTAAACATGTTTGCTCAATTAAGTTATTGAACCACTAGTTGAGTTACTCCTACAACATGTTGTTTAATCCCGTGGTGATAGTTGAAGCTGCTAAAGCAAACACCAAAAGAATATTTTTGTTTGTTTCATTTTTGGCATAGATATCAACAACATTACATTAATTTTACATAATTCATACTTTCTCTCTAATCCGTATTTTTATGTCGTGCTATTTTCTCCAGAGTAATACTGTCATTTCATAGATAAGGTAGGATAAATACAAATAAATTGAGTTGTCTTAATCAAGCAAAGAGATGCTTAGAGTTAGAACATAAGGAGCTGAACTCTGAGGTCAAATTATGCCATCCTTCAAAGTGATAGGTTAGTAGGTTTTATGAGCTACTCTTTTTTTGTTTCATCTTACTGTTTCCTGTGACATTTAGCAATTCAACTCCCTGCAGGATAATGCAGTGTGAAGCACATAGAAAATCACTCTGTTTTTAGGTGCCACTCGATTTACCTGCTTACCACGGTACTACTGCCAAATTGGTCTCAAGGCATTAAATTCTTGACAAAGCATGGCTCAAATTCTGAAGGGAGGCTGTGTCCAAAAGTGTGCTATGGCTTGGAGAGCCAGGGACCATGCTGATGGAGGGGAGCCCTGCAGTCTAGTGTGAGGCTTAGCAGAGCAGCCTAGAGAATGCTCAGCAAAGACCATGAAAATTAGCTACCGTAGATACAATGCCAGATCGTTTGAGTAAAATGCCAGCTGGCTGAGCTGTTCATCTCTCTTTTCTATGAGGGATCCCTGTTTCTAGAAGTTTCCTTGTTGCAAATCTAGTATCTTTTCTCAGTTTTCTTTAGGTTCACTGAAAATAAGGGAACTCACCATATTAAATAGTAGATTAGGACTTTGAATTCTGTAGCTAAATATATCTGTGTATTTATTTATATATATGTGTATATATAAACTCTTTACACATATGTAAAGATACTGTAGACAAGTTCTGTGATAATTTTGACTTTCTAAATTCATTGCATTATGTTTAAAACTCTAAGAAAAAAGAAAATACTTTTTCTACCAGGAAAATTTGATGTAATCAATATTTGTATTGTACAGCAGCCATCAAAATCCATTTGTTTTGCCAAAAACATACCTTGGAATTTCATGAGATAGGTCAGGAAAATGAAACTCAGCAATGAGTTGCCCAAAGGAAATTACAAGCTACCGCAGGTTTTATGACTGTGAATCTCCTCAGTTTTGGATCAAAGGCATAACAAAGTACATATTTCACTCTCCTTTCGTGAATGTTTTTCATTCATCCAAGCCAGCTATCCTAGCAATTGGCAGGGACACTTGGTCCCATTATGAGTATTGGCTTGTAGCACATGCTGTAATCCAAATATCTCAGCTCATTCATATCAGAAATTATCAGACCAGATATAACAAAGGCTACAGTTGGCTCATAATGTCGTAGTTTTGTGATGACCTTGGGTATGCAAAGCACGCACAAGGAGGTCCAACACTGTCCTGTTTGCTGGACATACGTGTGGGTCACAGATGGAGCATATACTCAGTTTACCTTGTGTGCCTAGAAAGCTTTGAACATATGCTATTACATCAAGTCCTGTGTGTGATGAGGAGATAAGGTTTGCTGCATACGCACCAACTGACCTTTATCACCACCAGGTGGATCTCTGAGTGTGCACTTAATGTTTCAGGGATTTCTAGATGTTCCAGTTATTTGCCTGACTGAGCTGTGGGACATCAAGATGTTATGGACAGGTGTTCCAAATCTTTTTCCATCCAGTCAGGATTTCTGGGTGAAAAAGAGTAGTATGTCTCGTGTCTATGGCTGTAGAGACGATCTGTTCTAAAGTCAGAAGAAAGCAATGACTGCAGCTAAACAATGCAGAGGAATACGCTTGGTTTTTGTAGGGGGAGAGAGAATGGTTGGAGGAAGCAAAGAAAACATGGAATTCTGATGCCAGATTTTATCAATTTGTGAAGTTTAATTACTTATACTTGTCCTACCTCTGAAAAGAAATGGAATCCAGGTTAATCTTCACGAGATATGCAATAAAGATTATTTATTAAAATAAGGCCCGTTACTGTGATTATTGGGTACATTTTTAATTATGTTGCTTCAGTGGAAATTTTAGTTAGATTATCTCAAAATGTTTGGACTTCTTCATCTTTCTAAGCTTTACTTTTCTTCTATAAGGAGCATGAACTTGGCTTAATTAGAAGTAGTAGTTATAATGTCAGAGCAAATTAATTTCAGTCAACTAAACAGTCCCTTTGAGGATCACAGTCTCTACCTGTTGCTCTCATCTGTAGCTTGGAAATACCCATGCTCTGATGATGACTGAGCTGTCATTAACTCCATGATGAGAGTTGCTCCGCTGGCTCAATCACACTAATATCAGTAATAGAGGCTTGTAACATCACTGCAGGAGGAGGACACAAGCTTCATTTCTTCCATGTTTCTCTGTATCTGCAAAGTTTCTTAACTTCAAAAGAGGTAATTTAAGGCTCTTGAACCAGGTTTGCATGCAAGATTTTTACAAGATCATTTATGACTGTTGTCTCTCAGGAACACCTCTGTGTAATAGATTCAGTTTACACGTGAAAAAGTCATGTATTTAGCTCCCCTTCCAACACAGCCAGTCCTACATTCTCAGTTTGCATAAGCACATCTGTTGATCTGAGTATTCGTTTTTACATCAGAGTCTCTTTTAGGTCCCAAGCACAAGAAACCATGTTTTTTTCAGAGTTTTCACTCAATGTTATCTTTGAATTTATCCCTTTAATTAATGTTTTTAATTGAATTCATTTTTTTTTAATGTTGCTACACTAATTTCTTATTGAAAATGGCGGAGCAATCTTACATTCTAAAGGGAATTTATTTGCATAAAAATAATCACAGTAACTTCTTCTAGGTGTTAAAACATAAAAAGATAAGTTAATTGTAAATCAGTGCTTAAAATGCATGTTGTTAGAAAATCCTGGCTACTCAATGTTCTTTAGTAGGTTGTAATGAGCTGGATTCATTGGTTAAATTAAAATGCTTTTTTTCATATTCAGTAAATGCGGTGTATGCGATTGAACAAAAATAAAATTAAAATTTACATTTTCATCAAATGAATAACCACATGCTGAGGATTTCTCAACTGCAATTTATGATTATGCAAATGAAACAGGTTTTGCAACCAGGATGTGTACAATAAATGGGAGTTCCATTATTATGTATCAAAAAGCCATTAACCTTGAAATTTTATACAATTGACATGAACATATCTAAAATATGTCTAAAAGCTGTTAAAGTCCTCTCTTTGCCTCCCATATGTGTAGGTACTCTATATTAGATTTAGCAAAATAGTTCAGAATGAATAATTTATTAAATGAGCTCTGCCACTTTTTTGTTTATGAACTATCTGTAACAACTTGCTAGGTTCTTTATTCATTATTTAAAATCAGGGAATACTGCTGGTTAATTCCTTGTCTGCTGGCAAGAACATGAGTTACAAAAGCTGTTCAGAAGTAACTTTTACTGTTTCTAAAATGCAGAGAGGGAGTGGAGATGGGGCAGTGCGTCGTGTTGCAGCCTCTCAGGTTAGAAGTTTCTTTGTTGTGAGTACTCACCTTGGTGTGTCTCTGAATTTTTGGTATTTGATGGTTCTAGATCAGAATTTGCTCAGCCCTTGTGACAAAACTACCAGTGCAGGGAGGGATAACAAAATGGAGCCATCTCTGAACATGCTATGAATGATATCTTTTGCTTGGGATTGGCAAGGGAAAGCAAACAGCTTATAAATTTAAAGCTGATTTTCTGCGTATCTCAGGAAAGATGGTCCCTTCCTGAGTACCACTGTGAATTTTTGGCTTTTGGGGGGAAACCAGCTCATGCAGACCTTGGGGCAGAGTGAAAATATTACTGGGCTGTCCAAAGAGTGGCCACAGTCCCAATGCATGTTTAGCAGTTGCCAGTGTGCTGCAGTGCTGAGGTCCTGTCTGCATGCACTGGTTGCTGCATTCTTCACCCAGTATCATTGTCCTGAGATTGCAGTAAATCTCTCTGAGGGACACAGTTCCCTGCTGTGTATCACCAGTTAATACCAAAACTCTTGAAAAAAACAAACTAATACACAGCCCAAAGCGCTAAAAAAAAGATATATATAGGCTAGTTCTTGAGAGGTACCTCAAAACTAATCTGTTCTTTCAGTGATTTTTTAATAGCTTTGTGGAAGTGTTTTGGTTATATCTCTGTGTAAGTTTATAGCTACAGAAGGGTTTGATATCCTGAGTTATTTTTACCATAGGAGATGTTCACATTATGATACACAATGTGTAAGATACCAGCATGTATTTGTAGGAGATTGCCTTATGTCTGTTATCTATAGTATTTAATTTGCAGTAATTTCTAATATTCTTTTTCTTTACATCCTTATAGCTATCCAAAGAGAATGTTTAAAGTCTTTTATTGCAAATAAATCAAAATAGTACTAAATGCAGCCCTTGTCACCCTAAATCACAGACCCTCTCTTTGGCTGTTCTTTTCTGCCCTTGTTTCTGCAAGAAAGTGAATGTGTTTCCTTGCCCAAGTCTCGCTTTGATACTGGTGTTTACATCAAAACCACTGCCAAAAAAATATTAGTGTAGAGCACTGCAATGTAAGAAAATAGAGATTAAAGTAAATGGGACTGTCATAGACAGGAAGAAGAGTAGCTGGGAGTCCATGTACATTCAGCTGAATGTAAGGGTAGGTAGTGATGTTTTTAGAATTCTAAAGTAGAAAATTAAAAGTACAAGTGATTCCATTGGCAAAGCAGACAAATTATACTCTCTGGGGAAATATCTGCAGGAGAAAGAGATAAATGATATTTAATTGGGGTGGTTTATTTCAACATTAGGTTTGACCACAGGAAATAAATAAGTCTTGTGACTTCTATGTGAGGGAATCTTTAGCAGCTCAAACTCATAAGAACTGCTTTTGATGTGTACCCTTACTCTATATTCAAGTAGAAAAGGAGGATCTTGTGCTACTTTCAAACTTGAAAATGATGCCCATAGTGCATATGTATTGGTGGCAGGTGGAGGAATATGCTTACAATGGAGTTTTTCCTAAACTGGTGAGATATATGTGTGAACAGCACTGTACAATGTTACCTGTTATGCGTTAGACAGGACATAAAGATGTATCTATCTTACTGGCTTAGCAAAACTTTCATTTTTTTACTGTTGAGGTGATTAAATGTTTTTATCCTGTAAGAAGGGTTGAATTATGGAACTTTTGAAGTAGTTGTGGTTTGGGTATTTTTTTTCCTAACACATATATAGCAGAGGGCATGTATTTCTAATACTGCTCTGGTTTCTTAGGCAGTTTCAGCCATTCCTTGGTAAGCACTTAGGTAGCATTAGCTTTTCTAGATTACATGACCCATGAAAAATGTGTTTTCCTCACATTACTGCTTCTACCACAAGGATGCAGCTGAGAGCTGGTAGTGTGATGCTGTTTGCTTGGAAAATACAGAAGGGGGTGTTTACTCACACCGATTGTTGCTTACGTTACAAACTACTGAAATATTTTTGACAAAAAATCGTGGTTTTCCTGCAAAAATCCGTCACATAGAAGATTCTGATTGACAATTTCATGTGTTGTTCTTGCTAAGTTTGCCAGAGAACAGCAGAAAGCTAGATCAACGTCTTATTTTTCATCACTTGCTGTAGATACTCTCCAAATTAATCTCAGTAAATACCAGAAATACTAATATCTAGTCTTTTTATATGCTCACAGAACAGAAGATTTAGGACAATTATTTGAAGGATATATATAAAGTGAGCATTTGCCATAAGTTAAAAGCTTCCTTTTTGACATCTCTAGAACACATTTCTTAAAGTACTGAGCAGTGATTGAATTTTTAATGCCATAAATCCCACAGCTTCCAGCATACTGCTGCATGTCCAGGTGTTGTCCCAGAGCCTATAATAGAACAGGGGAGGGACCAGCAGATGGTGACATGTTCTCAAACCTGCCTTAACATCTCCCGAAGTCCTGTCAAACTCAGATATTTCTAAATATGATCTGCCTGCTGTGATGTTCATCCTGTCTTTCTTGAGCATAATAGTCAGCAGTGATTTAGGTACCAATTTCTTAATTTAAAATCTCTTAAGTTGCTGAGGCTCTTACCCCATTGGGGGTAAGGTCTTGGTATTTGTCAGCAAAGGAAAACACTGTGGGGGTTTCTTCTGGGTTCTATCTACTGTAAATATTACATTAGGGGGAAGAAATTTTTTTAACATGAAAACTCAGATGCTGAAGCAGAAGATGGCCTTGTTTTATCCTTTCCTTAAAAACCAAAAAGCCTTACTAAGACAAAAAATGATTTAAAATAAATCTCCATGAGGTACAGGAGTGTTTTTTTTTAATCTGTAACTCTTCAGCCACTAGATGGTGGGAAAGTCGCAATATGAGAGCACTCAGGGACTTGATCTGACCTCCTGGGGTTAATCCACAAGCAGGTGTGAGTGAACTCAGCACTCTTTAAATTGTTGTGAAATTGTACCATGAGGTGGCATCTGGATTGTGGCATTGCTTGTACATCTCTATTCAAATTGACTTTGTGCTGGACAACCTTGTTGGCATTACCAGCGCAGCTGTGATGAGAAGAATTCCCTTTAGCTGCAGATTTCACCAAAGAAGCTGAATAAAAAAAATGATCAAGAGGCTAGAGTTGATGCTAAATTCAAAACTACAGTAGCCAAATTGCTTGTAGTGCCTGTTTTAAAGCTAATTCTTGCATGCTGTCATGCCTGTATGGGACCCACTGTCCCATGAAGCACTGTTGTCCCACTGACAAACCACCAAGCACACTTAAATACAGTGTGGACTGATTCCTTTTTCTTTCAGTAGCTTCTGTGGCTTATTGTGTAATGAGGAGGTGTGCATTATTCTTGAAAAATATTGTATGCATAGGAGGCAAATCTTCCACAGTGCAGTGCAATTTACTAAGCTATTTGTGTGTGTGTGTCTATATCTGGGGAAGAAATGGTTTGATTTGAAAATATCTTTAACAGGTTTATTACTCTTAGCTTTGTTCTGAAGGACAGGTCCATAAATACCTGTCTCTGGGATCCCTTGGCAGGATCTCTGCTGTAATGTCAGATTCATCACCTTACCAGCCACCAGTTTACCTCCCTTTTTGATCTTTGATATAAATTTTAGTCCCAACTTCCAATGCAAGTGGCTCTGACACCAGCCCTTAATAATTAAGGTAACTCCAGTGCAGACTTTAGGAGCATCAAATGATGACAATGCCTTTGATTTATTTGCCATCTTTCATTCTGAGTGATCTCAAAGCACCTATAATTTCTGTCAAACCTGTGCTGAGTTAATGGGTTATTTCAGAGTCTATTCAGCAATAACCATTTTGTTGCTCAGAAGAAAGACTGATTCATGTGTGAGATGGCCAAGAACTTTAATTATCTTAATGAATAATTTTTTTGGCATAACAGGAAGTCTACCACTAACACAAGTGGAACTATGAACTTTAATTCCACCACTCATTATGTTAAATGCTGAACTTGGTGGTAATTTGAAGACTAATCTCTTGTTCTGTGTATGTGTATTTTCATAGGAGTCTATTTGGGCATTACTGACATTTTGCCTATGACAGAAAACAGAAGTGGTAAATAGCTGAATTGAGGCAACTTGAAGTAGGAAAATGCCATGAAAGGCAAGCAGATTGCTTTTGAGGAAATGGTCTTGAAATTATTCCAGTGTGAAAGTTCTTTTTAAATTAGCACTTGTGACCACATATACATTGTCTCATGCCATCTACAGCCCCTTGTACTCTTCTTATGCCTCTTTTTTATCGTACTTTTAAACCTTAATAATTTTTTCCACAGAAATGAAAATTGTTATTAACATCTGTTGTGTCTGCATGATTACAGTGCCTGTGAAAAGGTTTATTTTTATTATTTTCAGATCTCTTCCACAAATCCTTACACTGGCAATTAGTGTATCTTACAAAAACTAGCGTTGTGAAAAGGATCATAAATTTTCAGCATAAACCAAGAATTGGCTTCTGAGGACTAATACTACAGGGGGCACCATAAAAGTAATAGTATTAGAAAAAAGCAATAATTCTAAGCTGTGTTTTACTGTATATGTTGCCAAGGAGACCTGGCTTTGTGAGTGGCTTTAGGACCTGGACTTTTTGTACCAACTTCAGCGGAAATGTCAAGAATGTTATGATTTTTTTCAATTAGAAAAAATTTCATATGTGCAAATTCCCCTTGTTATACATGTGTTCTCATCACTGGAGATGGAGGAGAGGGTCAAAGGCGGCTGCTGACTTCTCAGCTGTAGTTGCTCTTTTTAAGCAACAGGGAGGGTTGAGTTGTGGAAGGTGACATAGTGGGGGAAGTCACTGAATATTCAAAGGTGGCTTTCTTGCTCTGCTCTTTGTGGTCTTTTGCATGTGCACATGATGAGTATCCATCTCTGTTCCCAGAACGCTTCCCCAGAACAGCACTACACACAAGCATGTGTTTGTACCAGATTTTTCATAAGGCACTAAAAATGTGTAGGAATTGCCAGAATGCTTTGAGAGATCTCCAGACTCCCCAGAGCTGCTATAGTGATTCCCATGGACTATTCTTTGGTTTCTAACTCAGTAGGCAAGGCTGAGTAAAAGAGGGTGATACTGAAGTGAGTTCAAGCAACCTGTATCCCTTGGAGACTGAAAACTGTGAGCACAGCTTTTCCCCTCTTTTAAGATTAACAAATCTTCTCAAAACCAATCCAAGTGATGCTCTTCCATTTATAGGCCTTAATTCTGAGTATGGATGTATATTCCAGATAGATGTTTGGTGATCTTCCAGCTTCTGTTACCTGAAAGAAGCTTAAGTGCTTCTTACATTTCTTCCCAGGGAATAATGGTTTAATAGTTTTGAGACACCTTTTAGCCACATTTAACCAGTCTCTTAACATTTTCCCTCATAAATCTGATGCAGATCATATCAGAGGAGCTTAAGGAATTGTTTGGAGTCCTTCCAATCTCTCTCACCTCTATCAGGACTCATCTCTGCTAGGTCAATTGCCCTTGTCTCAAAGAGGAGGTTATAAAGCCGTGGGCTTACTAGTTCAGGACAAGCTTTCAGAAACTGTAGTCAAAGGAGATTGAAAAGAGAGATTTGAAAATTACTAGGAAGCTGTGCAAGTAAGCAAAAATAAATCTCACAGATCTGGTATCAGAGTTGGGCTGCATGAACTCTGAAGCATGCAACTTCAGGCTTCAGATGTTACATTCACCTCATGAATCCAAAAGTAATTATTTGGCTGAGATAGCTTTTAGTACAGGTAACACTGTCATTTGCCTATTGATGTCTGCCATTTTTTGTTAGTGTCTAAAGGTGTGAATCTGTGGTCTGTCTCTTTGGTTTCAGATGACATTTTCATGTCATCCCTAACTGAGAGCTAAACAGCCTTGCCACATCAAACAATTTTAAAAATCCATTTTTCCTAAGCAATGTGACCGAAATGATCTCATTCTTTGAGTGGCTAGACTGTGTGCAAGAAGTTTGAAGGAGACAAAAAAGCACTTTCTGTTAGAACTGTTAAAAGATATCCATTTTTCACAGCTATAATAGAACCTCATAATTAATTTAAATGCAATTTGTTTTCCATAACACAGATTTTTGGGTGTAAAGTATGTCCTTTGAGAGAGGCAAGAGGAAACAACCTCTGTTATTTTTGATTACCTTTGTGTTTTGCTTTTTACTCATTATGCTAATTTTATGCTAATAACCTTCTTACATTAAGTTTCACTTTATACTGCATAAACTGACAAATAGAGCAATATTTATCAAGCATAAATATTAAAAACACTATAAAGACTTCTAGACTTCTAATTATTATGCTAATACATCTCTAAATTATTCCTATATTACCACCCTCCAGTTCGCTGTAGAACATGACACAAAAATGGTAAAAATACCAAAATTCTATTTCTTAGTGCTATTAATCACATAGGAAGCCCATCTATGAATTAAAAAAGCTTCAGCTATAGCATTGTGGATGTAAAGATAAAAAATTCATTTCTTCTAGTGGGCTGAAAAAATGCTTATATTATCATAAATAGTAAGGAAATCCAAAGTGCTTTTTTATTTTCAAAGAACAGAAAATCCTAATACATGGGAAGGAAATTCCACGTCTTGAGCCGAAATCTTAGTATTTCTTTTCATACCAGTATATTTATTGAAGTCAATGAGACTATTCATATCGTTCCAGTGTGTGTTTTGGCCTCACTCCTGCTTTTGTGTTGCACACATGGGGTCAGATGAAGTCTCCTGATCTTGGATATCACATTCGTTCTGGTGCCATTACGAGGCTATGAGAGCAAAATCTCTCTAATGAGTAGAAGAACTAATTAAATCTATACAATGTAACTTATCATTTTAGAGAGTTTCTAAACATTTGGGTATTATCACTGGCGAGTGGGTGATGAAAGTCAGCCAGGACTAGTGTTCTGCTGAATGAAAGCTGCTGCATCAGAGCTAGCAAATGCCTCAAGGTGTGTTTTGTTCCTGGAAACAGGCCTGAATGGCTGGAGTGTTCTGGAGTGCTTGTCATAGGCTCAAAAATTGTGACCATCTATATCAGCAGGTGTAGAGGCCCCATTTTGACTGTAGGAGTCAACAGATTTGATACAGAAAAATAATTCAGGTGTTAACACTGGTTTTTTATTCCCAGTATCCAACCTCTTTTTCCACACAAATATGTGGGTTTTTTATTCAAAGTGAGTACCTATTTTTGACACATGTAAGAATCCACATAAAAAACACTGATATTTTTAAAGTTATAACCACCAATTAAATATTTAAACATAACAAGAAAATATTGCTGCTGGAAACATTCAATAGCAATTTTGAGTAACTAGTTGCAGTCTGAAATCTTGTTTTTGCCGAGAACCAGCTTTTCATCTCACGGAGCTAGGTATTGATTCGTGTATTCAAGAGGGGAAGTCACACTGACCTTCAGTCCCTGCCGCCACAGCATCTCTCCTTAGCTCTGTTTATAATGAACAGCACAGAGGCAGAGAGTAACGAGACACTGGGCACACCCCGACTCCTGGAGTCCTGCCATACCAATCCCAGGCTGATGATAGATTTTTCTTTTATATAAAACCTGCATCAGATCAAGAGGAGAGCAGACTTGTAAAGTCTGAGCACTAGTGAAAACGGGAATATATTTTCCTGATAACCACACATGTAAAACCACAATGCCACATGGGAGGGTTTGCTTTTCAAGAGTGTACACTTCCTCCATTACAATTTGTAGCATCATTTTTGTACTTCATAGAAGTACAGCTTATTATTAGGACATGGTAGACATCCTTAATTCCAGAGATAATGTACAAAACTGGTGCTACCAGACTAACAAAATGAGTGGTGGACAGAGAGAGGATTTAAGGTTGTTTATCTGGTGATGAATCACGTACGTGCAGAATTCTCTTCCATTTTATAAAAATACCTAGGAAGCTGAGGTTTTTCCATTCTGAAATAACGTGTGCATAATTAAATAAACTGTCTAAATACGTGTGTGTGAGAGACATGGAACAAAGAAAGTATTTTTTCTGCTCTCTTTTTACTTTTTGAGTGTTTTGTATTCATTTTGCAACAGTCACACAGATGAAAACAAGTATTAGCACAAAGTAATTGTGAAATCAATCAGTAATCCAACAATTATGAGCTCTGGAGTAACCTCCTAGGAAGCTGAAAAAAAAAAAGAAGAACACCACAATATATTAAATACAAATCCTAAAAGATAGGTAATGTGCCAAAGAGGTTATTGCATTCAGGAGACTTGATAAGGATGATTTAACAGGGTGAAAAGATCACCTCTGCAGATCACAGAGGGAAAGGACTGTGAAGAGATAAAGAGAGGCACATACAATAGAGAGATAAGTGAGTGTTATCTTTTTTAAAGGTTTGAACTTACCTCATGATTGTTACATTTTGTCTTATTTCCATAAGCAAGCTCCTAAACATTCAGATGCAACGCACTCCAACCTTTGCTCACTGCTGTAGCCCAGTATTAATTTTGTTTTGTAGCAGCAGAATGAAATTAATGGAACCATTAGGGTGATTTGGCTCTTGTTTGTTTAACAATAAACAAGTAACTAATACAATCTTAGACTAAATATTTTGGAGTCTATCTGTAAATTGTGATAAATTCCAAATGCTTGCTTTTGGGTTTCTTTTTTCTGTGGGCAGAAACTGAATACAGCATTTGTAAATGTATTTCTACATCAGACCGTGGCTGGTGGACATCACAATGTCGGCTCCTTTGGAAAGCTCACACAAATTTGCACCCCATCTATGCTAGTCGAAATTATGTCTTTTACTTCCTTACAAAGGGAGATCTGCCTCTCTGATGAAGTGTCTGTTTCTGTTGCTAGAAAACTCTGTATTTGCTTTGGTCAAAAAGAAGCTTTCTGCAGCTCCAAAGCATATGCCGTATGCCATAAACTTTCTATTTCACACTCACCATCACTTACAAAACTGCTATAATTCTTTGGAATTTCCCCCCATGCCTTCCCACCAAATCAGTCTTTCAGAGATACTTTGTGAATTATTTCAGTCTGGAAAACTTCGCAGGGAATGGTTTTGGTTTTTTCTTTTTCAGTTCAACTTCCTGGAAATAATTTGAAATTAATTTAAATTCTGTAAATTCTTTACTAGAAAAACAAGTTCAGTCTCTTGTTTGCTTTCATTTGAAGCATTCACTGTGTACCTGTAATTTAAAAGTGTAGGGGGCAGAAAATAACCATTTAGAGAATATTGATGAAATGAGACAGGTCTGAGTTAAAGAACCACAATCCTATTGTGCTTAAATTCAATAACTGCCTGGGGCTTCATTCTGGGACTAAATTGGTCATGTATAGAATAGAAATTAATGTGGTTTTTTTTTTGTTTAAATATAAATACAATTTGAACCCATATGATTAAAATATATGTAAAAATTTTAATGTTCAATAAATAGCTGTATCAATGTTCAAGTGGGCAGTGCTGTCAGGTAACAATTGAAAAGCACATTGTAGATTCATCTTTGGCTGCTGTCAACAACATTCATTAGCTGTTGGGTATAACACATTTATTATGCGTTGAAGCCCTGTTGCTGTAGAAAAGAGAAGCTTAGGTTCAAGTTGGAGAATGATAGAAACAGTTTCTGGGCAGCTTAGTAGAAAGGATATTAAATATGATGTGGGGGATATGGGTCTAATTTAAAGAATTATTTTCTGTTGCACCCAAAACTTTATTCTTTCATCTTACTGACAGCACAAATGTTTCCATCCATTTCATTTCATCTTCTTCCTTCTCATCTCAGATATTTATGTTTTCATGGCCCCATCGTGATAAAATCCAGCTGCCTCCCAAATAGAAATGTCATATACAGTTTCTCTTGCTTTCTTCTTTCAGAGTCTTCAGGGAAATAGCTTGATTAATTCATAGATTTTCATTCCTTCATTTGTTTGTTTATGTGTGTGAGTGAGTGGATGTGCTGTGTGAGGACGTGAGTGAGTAAATTATTGAGGGGAAGCTAAATCAAAGAGATTAAATTTGCCTTTAGGGTATATTTAAAGTGCAGGCTGCAATACAGAGATATGCATGTATCTATAAAGGAGCTAGTTTGACATAGTGGAAACTTAGGTGAGGGGAAGTTCTTCATCCCCTCTGTGTTAGTCTCTGCAGGAGGGCATTTCTGCTCTTGGTGGCAGTCTGAGAGTCTGGGATTTAGGGATCAGTGTCCCAGGTTTCAGTGCCAGCCAGTAGCTCAGAGTTATGCACCACTCTCTTTTTTATACAACTTTAGTAATTTTAAAAATAAATTATTATTTTTGGGGTTTTTTTTTTACTGAATCTGCCACTTCTCTCTCAGATTTGCAGAATTTCATCTCATCCTACCAAACTCTGGAGAAAATAAAAAAAAAAAAGAATAATAATGAACTCTGGACTGTTCAAAATCTTTTGAAAGGTTCTTTTTCCCCTATTCCAATTAAATCTGGTTCCAGTGATCATATGAACAAAGCAAAGGAGTTGAGTAGGTCTTAGGAGTAAGCCTGCCAGTGTCAGACCAGTCCTAAAGACCTCAGCAAATGTTTCAAACTTCCTAGCCTTGCCTTTGCTCTGTTATGAGACTATTTCATTCTGGCTATGCAAGAAGGGAAAACATTCAGGAACCTCCCTGTTCCTGACCAATGTCAAAGCAATGTGGAGACAGCCTGAATGTTAGATAGGTTCTGTGCTTACGTGAGAAAAGAAACCATTAATTATTTCTTTCATCTCACAGTTGGTTTATCAGGAAGGAATCCACTACCACGAAATACCTCAGAATTCATAATCTCCCTAAGCTGAAGTCATTCTTGTTAGTGCCCACTGATCATGAATCTGGGAACAGGGATTAAGTGTTTCACACAGCCTTCTTCAGAAGTTGAATCTACTCATTTTCTTTTAGTCTCTGTGAGACACTGGAGACCACTGGATGTGCTTGAGGGCAGCTGAGCACTTTTGCATTCGGACCTTATGCAATACTACTGAGTGCTGGTGTTCCTCCAGTGGAACTCCTTCTATTTGTCTCTTAAAGTTTTACTCTACTAGGACAACTAATTTGCAGTTACCCTGTTAGGACAAGTAATGGGAGTGGTCCCATCTTATAATCTTTCTTGAAATTTTTGAAACATGTAAAAGAGATTCTTTCCTCACACAAATGTTTTCATCTTAGATCTCTTTTTAAATTATTTTCTTTGGTTAGGCCTCTGAGATGTTCGTATGACAGGTATTTTTCTGTTGTGGAAGTGGTCAATCTCCAAAGCATTTTGTGAGCAATGGACAGTGTGCTGTCATGAAGACTGGTGTAATGAGTCATAGAATGAAAATGGTCATTTTTAGCTGAATTTGCCATAGCCATTTCGTGGAACAAAAATTACCATCACTGTTTCTTCCCCTGAGTAGCTGTGATTCTCTTTCTAGAAAAGAGTGGTTGTAGAATTATTAAAATGTGCATGAATTGATGCTCTCTTTGCCACTCTCACTAGATTTATTGAGGGTTGAATTAATGTAGAGAGCAAAACTGCCTGCTTAATCAACTCCCTTTTACAATTAGCAATGCTGATAAAAAAAAGTGAATGTGTATTATCCTAAGTCTATGCTGTTAATGTCAGTGGGAGCAGCACTGTAGTAATCTATTTCTGCCGTCAGCATTGAGATGTCTAGATTTGCAAGAAGCAGCTATAATGTGCCATATTCCAGCAACCCCCATCTGGAAAATATTTCCTATCTGGGGAAATTAGACTTGGATACAGATAGGTAATACCACTAATGACAATGTCCTTTTGATAAAAGCATGTATTCAAAAAATTATGAGGGAAAAACTTCAGATACATATTCTGCATGATGAAAAGGAGTTAAGAGTTGGCAACCCATCAGTGAGGCAAGAAGGAGAAGCTTCTCTAGGATGTTAGCACAAGAATTGTTTCTGAGGTGACTGCTGGCCCAGTTTCTAACAAACCAGGCATATTGGCAGTCAGTATCATGGCACAGAATGGACTGCTTTGATTGACAAAACAGTAGAGAATAAGAGAAAGGGATTCTGGAATGGCACTGCCACCAGTGGCAGCCACAGCAGCATACCTGTGAGATGCCATTAGGATGCAAGCACCGCGCATCATGCCTTGTGGCTGGTCTGTGCTGCCACAAATGACTTTGCAAAAATGAATGGCTCCGGCCTGGTATCTTCAGGGCCAAAGGGCTGACAAAACCAAAAATTATACTGTTAATAGAAAAATGAGGCTGTGGCTTCTCTGTTAAAGCCTAGGGATCTAAGGCTTTGTCTGCTGCATACTAAAGAATGGAAAATATTAGGGAGACGAAAAGAGATCTCAGAAAGTGAGAGAAAATAAACAGAAATAGAACATGATATTTATGTCATGATCTTCCAGATTTTTGGCTGTGTTATTGCATAAGTTTATTTACTGAATGCTGTCTTTTACCAAATAGATTGTTTCATTTCTTCTTGAGAAGTGGTTTATTTTGATATTAAAGCAAACAGCCCACAGGAATG
>NW_009939743.1:84518-121093 GCF_000696875.1 Nestor notabilis
CATTGAAGCTATTTTGTAGATTTGGTGCTTGCGGCCTTCAGCAGCTCTTGTTTAGAATGTTCTGTAGGGCTCCGGTTTGGAGCAATGCTTTAGCCAGTACTAATGATAAACAGAGGGAGGAAGTTTGAATCTCTCTATGTGGGAGAATGACTCTTCATTTGTTTAACTGGCAAGATGTGGTAACTTCTTTCTTTATTCAATAACCACAAGATGCAGTACCACTTGAGATGCAACTATTTGTTGTGTATTTAGATGAGGTGAGTTCATGTCTTTAGGATGGACTTGGCCAGCAGATGGCTGTAAATTTCATTGCAACAAACTCATCTTATAGAGATTTGGACCCACTTTGGTTCCTGTGTCCCCTTTTGCTTACACTGTGATAGCAATTTATTCCTGTTCTTACGTGAATATGTGTTAAAAAAATTATGTAAGTACTAGCAAAACAGGATGGTACATTGGAAGTGACAGCATACAGTCAAAGCTACCCATTCCTTTGGAGGCTGATAGCATTTCTACTATATCTGTACTAGAACAGAGTAGTAGCTACATCACCCTGTTCTATTTCCACTTGGGTGGAAACCTCTTCCTTTTTGACAGATGACATCTGTAGTGTCAAGTTTCACATTTCAGATCTATCAATCCTGTCCTGTCCTATCCTATCCTATCCTATCCTATCCTATCCTATCCTATCCTATTTTTGACAGATTCCTTTACTGAAGTTCAGTCATCCTTACCAACTCAACAGCTATGAGTAGTCTTTTGCCTTCCTTGGACCAAAAATACAGAGGAAGAAGGATGCTAACTAGCTTCAACTGGTAGCTGACCTCTAGAGGTCACCTAGTCCATCTCTTACTAAAAGCGGGTCTAACCAGACAAGGTTGCTCAGGGTTTTTCTAGTGTTTCAGTAACTCCAGGAGTGGACACTTTATAGCCTCCACGGACCTCTTATGGTAATTCTGCTCCCTGGTTGCATTTAATCAAAATTTCCTGTGTTGGAGGTTGGATTGAAATTACAAAACAAGTCTTCTGAGCTCATTCAGCACCAACAACTGATTGTTCTTTAAACAGCAAGAACTGATTTTGCCCATTTTTCATGAGAGAGGGTAACTGTGCAGCCACGCTTACCAAAAGTCTTGGCTTCTAATGAAACTTTCTCTATAAGACCTGGTTGATTGTGAAGCTCTTTGGAAGGCTCTGAAAAGGTCATAGCCTCAATCCTCAGCTTCGAGGAGAATGTCAGGAGGCTTTAAAGGGTCATTTTATATCCAACAATACAGTAGATGATACGGCTACAAAGTTTTTACTTGTCTTGGGCAAATATTTTCTCTAAGCTGCAAAAATGTTGTATTTATACTTTTAATGTATGCTGTATTATTAAGCTCTGACATTAAACACTTTCATGCCAGTTTGGAGGCACTGAACTTTGCTAATCATACAGTAAAAGAAGAGAAGGGGAAACGTGGCAGGTCTTACAGTACATTTCTTCCTTACTGTTAACTCCAGCGGTCCCTTCCAACCTCAACCATTTTGTGATTCTATGAGTGTGCCCAGTGTTGAACTGATCAAAACTTCCAGCACACAAAACTGAAGATGCTGGAGCTCATTGATTTAAAACTACAATAGCTACATATATAATCTGTTCTTCGTACAGTACAGGAGAAATCTTGGTGACCAAGATTCCACATTAAAATTCCTTCTACTTATTTAATAGGAAAAGGAATAGTGTTCATAATGACAAGAGAGAGACCCAGTTTTGATGCAAACCCATGCAGGTGAAGCCTTACAAAAAAAAAAAAACAAACCACCCCAAAACCACAAAACCTCCAACCAAAACCAAACAAAAAAAATAAAAATAAAAAATAAACAAACCAAACCCACACCAGAAAACCAGAAACGTTAATCTGATAATGGCTGTTCCCTGGGTATGCAGGTAGTGTTATCCTCAATAGAAGAGCGTGTTCTTGTGGAAACAACTCCACTATTCTGCCAATGTCTGAGGCCTGACAAGCAAGGTAAACATTTAGAAACTACAGAAAGGTGTTCTATGGAATGCAGCAGGACAATGTAAGTTTAAGGGCTTTGAATAGCAAATTCCTAGTAAAATTAAGTATTATGCAGCTTGAGGCTACTTGAGACTGCCAAATAAATTCAGCTGGGAAAAGATGTTGAGGTCAAGATTAAGGGAAGAATCCAACAAGTCAGCAGTTAGAGCACTTCAATGTTTATTGCTTAACCCACTGGACTGTACAGGATATTGGCTTTCAGAACTCTTAAACTCCACTGTTGAAATGGTTTCACTGTATCAGTTTCACTATAAATGAACAAGCAGAGTTCTGGGACCTGCTTCCCATCTGCAGGGTGTCTTAGCTAATTCTTTCTGAAGTACATTTACATGGACCACTTGGGTTTGTCTGGATACAGAGAATGAATCTTGCAGGTATATAGTAAGAGTTCTCACCTAAGAAGTGAAATACTCAGTTTAGAGTTTCTGCTCCAGTAAATGTTTGATTGCCTAAGAAAAAATGGAACTATTATAATCCTTGAAACTAGCAAAAGTAATGATTAGAACACTCTTGTGAAGGTGGAAGCTCTCCTCAGGCATTCAGGATTCAGTCTCCTCAGGCAGAGAAAGGAATTGTCGCAAGATTGGTTTGAGCTGTGAATCTGTCTCATTTTAAAATAATCCTTCAAGATGAGTCATGCTTTTTTCAACTCCCAGTGTAACTTAAATCTACAAGTAGGAAAAAGAAACCCAGGAATAACTCTCACTCATTGCTTCCTCCTCCTTACACTAAATCCCTCTCAAACTTGGGAGGAGCACTTCTGACTGCCCATTGGCTCTAAGTTTTCCCAGCTGGTCTTCCAAAGACAAGTGTGCAATTAGCCTTTGCCTTTTAGGCTAATTGACCTTTAGCCTTTGTCTTTTCAGCTAATTACCAAACCAGCCTAGCTGGCTGTTTCTCAGTGACTGACAGAGTGTTAAGATAATAGGAGGCTTCAGGCTGAAACACAAAAGTGAAAAGACAGATTTTCCCACTCCCCCATTTTTGTCACATATACTAGCTTTTTAGCAGATCACCCTGTCATAGAAACTGGTCCTGAGTCTATATCCTGAGGGTGTGAACTGCTGAGCTGGGATTAAGGACTACTAATTTGACAATTCTGGCATTTAATTTCCTGATAATTCCTAAAATCAACTTTTTTTGATTTCTGCTTCTCTCTAGACAACAAAAATATTGTGGTTTATTTTTTTTTATTTTTTTTCCCCATAAGAAATGCTGTTTGATTTGCATAGATTTCTGCCTCTTTTATTGTGTCTGTCAGGCAACTAAACTGAATATGGGTAAATCTCACAACCCTGTTCAATCAATACAGTGATAAGGATTAGGTATCAGCTTTGTTCAAAAGATGGAAAACAATTCTTTTTTGGTCTTGCCAGATATCAGGGCACAACCTTGTGCAAGAGAAAAGCCCCTGCGAACTTGTAAAAACCAGGTTCATATGAAGGTGTCATTGGAGTTTTTATCACTATCATGGGGGGTTTTGTTTCTGAATCTTGAATGTCACAAAAAAATAAAAGCAAAAAGAGTTATTCTGATCAGTTATAGTGAGGATTGTTTACATCACCTTTCTCAGAAAAAACAATTAGTTCCCATTATTACAATTTTCCAAAAATGAGCAGAGGTTTTGTCTTGCTGATGCAGGCTGGTGCTGAAGTGTTCTGTGGTGAATACATCTTTTGAATACATCTTTTGAATCTTCATAGCTTTAGAAGGACTCTTCTAGCAGTCACTAGTAAAATAATTAGAAGAGTTAGACATACTAAATCTAAATTAGTAATTTCTCTTGATAAGAGAAATAAACAATGTTTGACAAGTATCACATTTTTATGTTTTATAGCATCTGGCAAGACCACCTTATAGTAGATCAAGAGCATGTTGCACGTTTTTGGTTTGTACTACTAAATAGCAGCACAAAAGTTCTGTAAATCCCATTGCTGTAGTTTTTATGTACCTTTATTTGACACCGTGCTGTTACCATGATGAAGTCCTGATTCTTAAGTGTATTGGAATGACTGTTTAGATACTTGTGTGATTGCAATTTGAAACTAGCTTTTACAGTTCTCTATCTTAGAACTTTAAGAATGCATGCTAACATGATACATAGCTTATTTGCACACTGAAAATGTGGTGGTGACGTTTGAGTTAGCTAAAGAAGATCTAGTGGGAGATGATGTTCGAGAGATGGATATGTTTAGTGTGGGGTATGTTCAGTTGCCATGGTTATTTCATGAAAATATATGTATAGTTAGTTAGGTCCCTGTATGGTTTAACTTGCACAATAAATAAAACTATATGGGTGCAAAACCTGTCATGCAAAACTTGTCACACAAAACAAAATCTTTATAATCCCAGGGTTTATGATAATACTGAGATATATATTACGCACAGATACACAGAAGCAGTGGCAGGTAAGGTAACAGCATTCATCTTTCTCCATAAATAGCAAACCAGGTCAGAAATAAATGAGTTTCTAGAAGCTGAAGTGATGATGTGATAATCTGAATTTTGGAAATGATTTGTGGCATTCAGAGTTACAAATAATGAACTTGGCTCTTTCTCACCTCAGTTTGTGTATCCCTGAAAGAGGCAGCAGGAGGAAGAACTAAAGCAATAGAAAAGTGACCGTTCAGATTGTGCAAACTAGCACTTCAAATTTGTTGTTCAGCTGAAGGTAATTTCTCACATGATGTCTCAAATTTACTGACTGTGTGTATTTCTCTTTAAGCACTGAATAACTTGATAACAGAATGTGACTAGTGCCTGAAAGGGGGAAATAAGTCTGTCTAGGTATTTTTTTGCTGCTAACTGCTTAAAGAGAACATTATCTTTACTAGGCTGTTTGACAAAATCCTTTAACATGAAATATAGATGCTTATGGGACCCTATTTGTAATGCGTGGTTCTGCCTAAAGCAGTAAGGCAATCTGCTAAATAGCAGTAGAGGGACACCCTTCATCCTCCTCAGCTCCAATTTCAGTATTTAACTCTTTGAAGTATTTATGAGTGTGGAAGACAAAGCCTCGCAGGCTAGAGTAGAACTCAAGGGGTTTTGGATTGTAAGAAATTTGGTTTTCATAAATGATGTTTTTATTCTGATTTGGAAATGTTTGACTCTATGAGTTCATGGAGTGTGGCCATCTGCATAAAATAATGCAAAAATACAATTTGCCCTGCAGGTGCAATCAAATATTAAATTCACGACAAATACAGTATGGCTGAACTTAGTAATGCCAAGGTTTTGTCTTTTACCAGTGGGCACTTAAAAACACAGATATAATATCTCAAATATCATGTAACATAGAACAGATATAAAAAGTTAGTGTTGTTCATAGACTTGATGTGTAAAAACAAATGCAATGGGCATTAGATACTATGCGACTGCAGTACAATGTAGCAGCACTGAGGGGGAATGGATTGAATGGTGTTTAGTGATTTTGAATCCAGTATCAATTCCAGAGCAAAGGCAGAGGTCCATGTGTGAGTTCTGGTGATAATGTGGATAATGATTCTGTCAAGTCAAATGCGCGTGCTGACCGATATAAATGCCTTAGTGAATAATGTCCTGGTGATGAGCCATAAATAAAAGTGCGATCATCAATCCATCTGTAGAGGGAGGCCTAAAATAGTTTAGTAGTAACCCCCAAGTTGGTACACATATTAATATGAAAAATAACAGTCTGCCAACGTTAAGCAGTCGTTTGCTTTGGATAAACACTCTTAGAATTTAGGCAGGCTGGTAAAGCCATCTGATTTGTTTGTCATATGAATAGTTTCTTGTTCGGTGCATTAGAACATCTGGCAGTCCCTTATCAATGATGGCAAGTCAGTGTGGTGAGTACTGTATGATTTTAACAAGAATCCCACTCAATTGTCATTTTATTAATATTGTATTGTGGTTTCTTGGTCACAGACATGGCTGATTTTGTTCTTGCTGTAGAAACAGCTGGGGTAAAAGGATGATTTGGGTTTGCAGTCTAACTCCAACTAAGACAAGGCTGTGGACAGACAGACAAGCTGAAAACTACAAGAAATATGAGTCACTTTTGGTCTGTGAGATAAACAATGGTCTCAGGACACTAGCAAACTAATCATTGTCAGGTTTTTTGTCAGCATCACAGAAAAGAATGCTAAAGCAGATTTTGAAGGGGAGCAATGCATTAATTGGGCAGACATTTATAGAAGCTCCTCTCAATTGTGGTAGAATGGGAAGATGCTTGTGAGCATATTTTAATCTTGCTTCTTAAGCATTCAGGTCTTACGACATCTCACCCTGACTATGGTGCAAGGGTGGAGAAGGTTGTCTGCTGTTGACGGGATAGGCAGCTAACTTGAACTAAATATATAAATATAAATAATAAGATTCTAAAACCCAGCAAGTTCCAAAGATGTCACAAATGCAGGGAAGGAGTAGTTGAGAAGACTGTGTAAGGCCACCATGGAGTGAAAGGCTGAAGCAGGCAGGGCTTCTGACAAGCAAGCAAAGCTTCTGCTTTATTTAACACCAGGGGATCCAAGCACGCAATTTAAATCTATAGAAACCAGGGTTCACTAGTTCCAGTGCTTATGTGATCACTTCTTCCTGTTATTAATTTTCCCAATGGCACTTATTCCAGTATTCTTTCATGGCTGTACAAGGCATGTTTCCTCTACAGCCAAGCTGTGAAAACCTGAAATTTCTATTTATTCCTTTTTTTTTTTTGTATCACATTGACAAAAATGCATTTTCACTGAAGTCAATTTCGCCATAAGGCAAAAGTAGTTTCGTCTTTCCTGCTTCCTCCCATCTTATTTTCCCTAGCTGTAAATTTGTCTGTGCAAGATAAGAGGTAGTGATAAAATATGCTGACAATAATCACATCTTTGTGTCTTAGTGCTTGGATCTGGGCTGTCATCTTTGTCATCGTCTCTAGACCAGCTATCACAGTGCTTAGAGACTGTGGAGCAGCTGCACAGGTTGATGTTCGTTTTTTACCTTGTTCCCAAGGTTTTCAGTGGCTCCCAGGGTTAGATTCCCAGAGAATGTGGCCAAGTGTAAATAAAATATTCTGAAAACTCTTTTTAATGGTTCCTGTATTATAGACATTACTATCAAGCAGATATTTCCACACAGAGTTTAACTGTTTTTTTCCAACCTGTTCTGTGTAAGCAATCTTCTAAAAAATAAGAGGTGTTAATACAGACAGCATATAAATATTTCTGCAAATAGATTTTGTTATAAAATACCTGTTATTATTATCTTTCTATGAATGCCTTTATTATGGGAAAAAAAAGGATTTCTGTTGCTTGTGAGGTTACGACATTGAGAAAATTACCAACTAGGCACTATAATTACTTAGGAAAGCACCAAATAAGACTGCTTCACGTCATTTAGACAATTTGATTACTCTTACTCATGATTTCAGAATGTGATAATCTAAGTGTTGCTTTAACTTGAGAGCTCAACCATCCTCCACAGTGATTTATACAAACAAATGAAATGTCAGCTTGAAATGTTCCAGATTCAGATCTCCTGAAGTTCCATGTCGGTGCCCTTTGTTACCAGCGCTCTGTAAACCTTCTCGCCAGCTAGTGTGTACTATTACAGGTTTGAGTAAACCATCAGGTTTCTGCGTTGTCTGTACATTTAAGGCAGGACCACTCAACTTCTCTGCAACAAGAGAACTTCATAAGAAAAATGGTCTTAACGTTAATAACATACACAAAACCACCCACAGTACTTCTTTTGTCTTCTGAAGAAAAACAAGAATTTAGCTAATACAATTGATTCCCATGAAAATATCCTCAGACTTCCTCCTAAGGGAAATGGGAATTAGCAACATAGCAATGAAATAAATGGCTGTATATCAAAACATTACAAGGAAAGATGCAACTGTGAAAATGCTCTTCTACAGTTCAGAAATCTAAACAAAAAGCTTGGGTGTTACAATAATTTATGGCTAAAAGCAGCAGATGCATCTTTTTCAGAACAGCCCTGTACTCATAACAGGGTGATGCAGAAAAATAGGCACAATCACAAGTATAGAGAACATCTATATACAAGAAGAAAGAACAAACGAAATCTTATTATTCATCTGCCATTGTAAAAAGATACTACATTTGCTGTGAAAACTGTTCATGTCAATACATGACTGTATGTAGCTTCTTGGAGTCAGATTGCTGTACTGCCTCACTTTCCTAATGGAATGGGATGCTGGAATTCAGCCGAAGACTAACAGAATCAGTCTGACTTTTCTTTATCGCTTGTAAGTACTGGTCTTGAATTCTTTTTGAACATTTGAAACTAAGAAGGTGTTGTGAAGTGGGGCCCCAAGTCTAGTCTAAATGTAGTATATCATCTTGTTTAGAAACAAGTGGTACATTTCAAATGCTGGCTAACAGCTAGACAGAACAGGTAAATATTTTTTAACTAGATTATTTTTTTAATTCCTTTTGGAGGCCAAGGGAAGAAACATGTATTGTTCATCTTTGCTTTCACACTGGCATATGCTTGAAATTCCAACTTTAGCATAGAGACATTTGTGTTAAAACTGTCCTCTGTCCAGTGTAAATTGTGGTGTAATTCCAGAAGTACCTGCAGTTCCTAGCGTATCATTGAAATGGAATGTTGCTGCTTACCAGCTGGAGCTTTGGACTAACAGTATTGAGTAAATACCCAGAAAAGCTGTATAAGCTCTCAAATGTAATGCACACTTGACCTCTTTGTCTCCAGAAATGAATTATATTGAGTTTAGATTTCTATGCTCCATTCTTTCTTGCATCTAATTAACCAGTCTGAGCTTTAACTTCTATAGTGCACAACAGATTGGAAGATAATTTCTGTACAGGCTGTGTGGATGGGTGGTGATCAGATATTCTCAAGGTCAGACAAATCAACAGAATAACAAGTCAATGGTATCTGTATTTTACTGAGCAGTAGTGAAACGCTTGCTAGAATGCTCAGGGACTTAATGGCAGTTACAGGAGTTTTAGTGTGTTCCATTCTTTGGAGTGAAAATTTTGTGTAGTTTTTTTACAGTACGTACAGAATGCATTGAGATTATATTTCTAGTCTTACAGTGCAGAGGACGAGGGGGCAAACTCTGCACTTGCCTTTGTTGGCCTTCACAAGGTCTTTGTCAGCCCATCTGTCTACCTTGTTGAGGTCCCTCTGCCCTGCAGCCCTGTCTTCCAGCATACTGCCCTCTTCCCCCCCATTTGGTTCCTGTCACAGACTGGAGGAGGATGCACTATGCCCCATGCTCCAGATGAAGATGTTAAACAGTATCAGATTATTGTGGAGTACCATTGCTAACCAGCTGGGCTTCAAACCACTGGCCACTATGCTTAGAGCCCAATGATCCAGCCAGGTTTTCCAGGGACTGTAGTCCACTCCCCCAAGCAGTGCTTATCTCCCTTACCAGGATACCAGCCTGGCAAGAGAGAGAGGAAGGAAGGGGGCATGAGTAGCACTGGTGGCATTTGCAGAAGATGTGGCCCACTGGAGATGTGGAGCAGTTAATGCAAGGCAGTATATTCAGTGACTGAGAAGAGTAGTTTGATAGGCAGCTCGATAGTCAGTTGAGCTGAAAAGGTTTTTTTTGGAATGGGGTTATAAGGCAGTGGTTGTAAATACAGACATAAATCAGAAGAGAGATAGAAGTTAAAGATCAAAGCAAAGAGCAGGAAAATAGGGAGTATGGGAAGAGAGATACGGGATGGAAAACAAGTTAAAATGAATAGATATCAAGGAGTTAGGCAGCTTAAATAAACAAGGTTCAAGACATATTGAAATTGAGAAATCATTAATTCCAAATTTCCTTTATGTAATGCAAATATGCAGAGACCTGTGTGTAAGACATTTTGCTACCAAGATGCCTCTTAGGACTGAGAATCTGAAACTGGATGGGATTTATCTAACAGAAGTTCAGATGCTATGTGGCATATCAGGTGAATTAATATGCACAACATTGCATTTTGTCTTCCAAATTAATAAAAAGCACATTCATTTCTTTTCTACTAATTGAATGTTTAACTTGTTTGTCTAAGGCCAGTGATAGGTCAATAAGAGGCCAGGAATAGATATTGCTTGTTTTCTCCAGAGCCCTGAACCATCGCTGGGTTTCATATTTCCTCCAGCCTGTCTCACTGTAATGCTATTTTGCAGATAGATGAAAGAGTTTCTTTCATTATTAAAACAAAAGGGCAAGTAAAGAGTTAGGGAAGTGATAATTATGTACAAACTTTTTCCCCAAGGGCAAAAGAGAAAAAAAATCAATGTGTTGGAATTTTTTCAGTATAATTAGTGACTTTAATGATGAGAAAATTAGTATACATATCTTCTTTTCAGGACTTAAACTATGGATGGAGTTTATAGCTAGAGGATACTTTCTCTTCATATCATTCTTACAGCTGGCTAGGGCATCTAAACAATGGGAAATGAGGAAATGACTTAAAGCTGTTTAAAAAATTAGATTGTTTGAGAGATTTCTAGGCTACGTTATTTGTGAGCTGGTTTTGTCATGTTTGCGTGAATTTCTTGTTTCCAAAGTTATGACTATTGTGACTACTGGAGTAAATGAGGAACTAGCTCTGAAATGGTAAAGTGATTTTGGTGCTGAGGTTGGCGATTCTTATCACTTCACTTTAGACACTTAAAGGAGCCTTTTTTCTTACACAGAGGAGAGAGAGCAAATCTTTTTGCTAGCAGAATATAAATTTGGCTTAAAGCATATGAATAAGGTTTACATCATTCTCTCTTTACTGACTACATAAGTTATGTGTAAATTTAGATCAGTGTCTTCTATTTGGGGGAGAAATTAATCCCCTTGTTTAATGGCAAACCTACTAATAGTACTCATCAGGGTAGATGCCAAATAGCTGCCTAGAGGGATTTTGGGGAAAATGGGATGGGTGTGACTTCGAGGTAGGGAAGTCCTTTGTATGGGCATCAGTGAAAGCCTCTCAAGTACATTTCATATGAAGGCACCTGGATTAACCACGTGATACTGAGAAAGCATCTCATGTACAGTGAGCAGGGACCATGCTGAACATTATCTTCTTGCCTCCACTAAGGGAAGGAGAAAAGTGGTCACATTGCTCAATTGAGGACCTGCCCTGGCTCAACAGCCCTCTCAACTGCCAGGTGTGGAACCACTACTCAAAGAGTAGGATTTCTAGTTGTGTGGCAATAATCTTACTCTCCTCTTTCTTAGGATGCTTTCAAGTATTATCTGGGTGTCTGTGACGCAGAAAAGACAGGTTGGTAAATAAACCTTTCTATTCACTGAATATTCCTTTTTATGAGTAGCACAAGGAAGTCCTGGACTCTGGCAGTCTGATGCTGTGGGGTCAAAGATCCTCTTGTAAAATTTGCTAATGCTAGATTCTTTCTGTTCTTCTCTTTGCTTTTTTCCATCATGGTTAGAACTTCTGGAAGTGAAATGTGCTGAAACATTGAGGGCAATAATTTGAGAAAAGGTACCTTTTAAAGGGTAATCTAGCAAAACATGAAGGCCAGAGATGTTCCTGAAGGTTTGATTTACAGGATATGTACCATTACTTATGGGGCAGAATCCCCAAAAAGGTTCAGTGACATTTAAATAAGCTAATAGATGGAGGGTCATTCCTCTGACTCAAAAGCAAATGAAAAGGGCAATGACAAATGGATGTTTCATGTACTCCAGTAGGAGTACAGTAAGGATATTTCATTTAGACAGGAAGAAAACACCAGGTAGCCCATGAGCTAAACAGTGATTCTTTGGATGTTCCTTCCTACATGAAAAGTGGATTTATGTCTTAAATTAATTCATCTCATGAAGGGCAATGGTAATTGAGACCTCTTTGTATGTTTTATAGTTTGAATACTAATGTAATTAAATGCTTAAAATTAAGAATAGATAAAAACTTGATCTGACAGTAGTAACTCTGTAAAGACAAATTGCAGTGCACATAGTCAGTGTATGAATCTGTGATTAATTTATACAGCCATTTAAAATGCGCTAACTAGCAGCATGCCAATTATTATGGAAACAAATTGTGTTTATATTAGCATGTCTGAGGTGATCATTGATCCCAAATAGCATTATTTGAAGACTAATAGAGAGAATAATGAAGGAATAACATTCTGCCCTGCAGCTGTCCAATGTGTTTCAAAATGGAAAGCAAAACTGGCACATTTTGGATTTTATTGATTTAATCGAGAAATGAATGAAAAAGCTGCCTCACTTTTCATCAGTAAGATTTTCTTGTTCTTGTCACAAGCAAATAGCTTCTTTCATCACTGCCAGAAATCACAAGAAAGTCTGTTGGAGGGGCGTGGAATAGAAACAGGAAAGGCAAATCTTTCTTCTGAAATAGTCATTAGCTGGGCTCTCACTTCTTCAAAAGATGGAGATGGAATTCAATGGAAATTCTTTAAAAATGAAAGAAATTTCGGGGGAATGATTGATTATTGAAAATGCACATATTCTTTTCCTTTGATATTTATTTTCACTTGAAGTTCCTGCAGTGGTAGGGTAAAGCTTGCTGTTTGTGATTTTATTTGCTCTTTTTGTTGCTAAGATCTGGTTCTAATAATTACTATAAGTAAAGTTTGCAGTTACTTCTGATTCTGAAGTAGTGTTGGAATAAAGGTGGTGTTTTAAAAGAGCTTGAATTAGATCCTGCATAATAGAAAGAGTGAATCTTTCTATCAAAATCTAGTTTTGACGGATATATCAAACTGTAAACTAAACAGGGAGGCTGTCACATCCTCTCTTGGTTTTCAATTTCTGGCTTAAATTTCAATAGTAGAAGCTTTCAGCTCATAGCAAGAAAACTACAGTCAGTTTATTCTTGATAAAATAAACTACAGAATTGAGCAATGATATTCAATGGTATAGCTGAATGCAATGGTATTCATGACAATGGTACCTGCAGGATATGTCCAATAATAGGAATGTGTCAGAGTTGTCTGAATGAAGTGATGAAGAAGGGCAGTTCTAGTGAAGAGAAAAGCAGCAGTCAGAAAATATTGAGGAAAAAATTAAGCAAATACAATTGCCCTTTTATTCCCCTCCATATGAACTCCTGTGGTCCTAGTTGTCTAATGAAATGGGCACATTTGCATTTGAGTTTTGAGGGGAGGCCTCCAAACTGCATCAAAGTTTAATTTAACAGCTTGTTAATGATGTCAACTACAGCTTAAAACTAAGGCATTTTGTAAGGTAACTTTAATTAGTGAGCACATGAACCATGCTATGGTACAGTATCTTCAGAACCATCACTGGGGAAGAATATGATCTCAAGAAACATGTAATGCTGGATTGGTCGGAGAACTGGAAAATGCCTATCTTGTGGCTTGAAAAACACATGGACTGGAAAACTGTAATTGACCTGTTTTAAGATGGCCTTATGCAGCCTTTCAGTTCTGGATGTGTAATCATATGCTCACAAGTACATGCAGTTATGAGTCACTAAAAATCAGATTATGATGATCAGGTGATTAAACCATAAATATTATTCTTAGCTTACAGTAAATAACATCTGTGAGATAAGATGCCATTTTTCAAAGTCAGGCTTAGCTACTTAGACCTTTGACAAACTTGAGAAGTGCTTCACATTTCCTATGGAGGCTGGTTATTGTATTTTTGAGACTGGTTTTTAATGTTTTGGTCAATGAAATTCTTTCAGTAATATGACATCAAGCACTTCCTAGGGGGCTGTGCTTAACTTAATTTCTTTTCTGATGGCAGTTCTTTGCCCTTCATGTTGCTTCAATAAAGACTACACTTTACAATTCAGAGCTTATCTAACTTCAACAATAAACAAGAAGGGAAGAGACAGATTCTTTTGCAGACTATAATTGCTTGAAATAATTATCATGACTTGGCTGATTCTAGTCAAGTTTGCCCTGGCATTTTGAGAATATAGCATGGGAATTAAAACACAAGAGGAAATTTCCTTTTCCCTTAATTTTCTCAGTAGAACTGTGGGTGGGACATCAAAACTGTTTTCAGAGACCCAGTTTCTTACTGTAAGTTCTTAGTTTGGGAGTAGAAATCCCTTTTTGGGGTGCCATTGTTTTTAAATAATTCCTTAATTGTGAACTGCCAAGATCTGTTCTGAGACTTCACGGTTTATTCTGCTTTAGCCCAGCTGAAGACATGTGATAAATGCAACCTGTTAAACACCACAATAAAACATAGAAAGCTATGGAGGGAAAGCCCTGAAATGATAGGCTATAATCTAAGGCGAAGGGAAATGTAGTGCCATACAAATGCCTCTGAGAAATTTGTTAAACAAACTCAAACTCTTGTATAATTAGACGACAAGATTTATTTTAAACTATGAGGTATGAGTGTAACAGCACTATAATTTGTCTTAAATAATTTCTTCACACCCAACAAGACATGGTCTTCAGAGTTCAGTCTTGCTATGCATTTCTTGCAAATAAAACCAAACATTTTCTACACCTAAATTGAGTATGTAAACTGCCATAAAGCTTGCTAAAAGGCAGGTTTTAAATTTCCTTTGATGATTAAAAAGATTACTTGATTTAGTGAGGCAATTACTCATGCTTTGCTATCTGATTTCCTCTAAAATAATCTTGTTGACAGGTCCCTTTTGGTTGGGTTGGGGGGGGAGGGAAAGTTGTTTTTTTTGCTGTTGCTGTTTTGGTTTTGTTTTCTATTGTGATGGGATTTGTACACACAGAGCTTAAGCATTTTGGAACAAGGCATCTGTATCTGGTTCTCCCTGTGTAACTCATTGCTGTTCAGAATAAACAGTACAGAATGAAAAATCTTTACTTTAGAGGGGACAGTTAAAGGGAAGACATCTAGAAGTGGTATTGCAGGTACTATCTTTCACATTTTCACTGTTATGAAAAGTGAAAGAGGGATGTCAAGAATGCCTAATGGTGCTCCTAAACTTTGCGATGCTACTAATGCAATTTCTGTGAAGGCTAGATATCAAAATGCATGTTTATTACCTCTATACATTTGCTACACTTGTTTTAAATGAGTTTTCTAGGAATATTTCACAATAGCAATGTCCCAGTGTGCTTTGGCACTTGCCTGAGCACAAATGCAAGTGATGCGAGTGCTGGTAATGCATATTTGGTTTGCGATTGTGCTGCTTGTGGTGACTGTGGCAAAGGACCAGGAGTGAGATGTCTGTGTCGTATATTGTTGCACTGATCCTTTACAATGTCTGACTCTGTGAACAGTTCAGGGAACATACCCAGGCAGATGGAGTTTTGTTTCCATGGCTCTAAATTGCTTTCCACAAATATTTGTGCCAGTCTCTGTAATGCTTATGGCAAGGTGAGCCGGTGTGACCACAGCAAATGTCTATAAATAGCGGAGTGAATATTTATGGTAACTTTTTGCTGTATTCATGCAGCCTAATTATAACACATGCCTCCATTATTCATGACATTTTGAGATCTTCTGGTTTATTTCCTATTGTTTCCAGATTTTAGTACATTTTAAGCAAAAATACTTGCTGGCAGCACAGCAATCCTCTGTTTTCAATGATCCATCTGGCATTTGGAATAGTTTGATCAGACATCGTGTCAGAGACCCCTTTTTGTGCACCATCTTTTTTCCCTCTGTAAACTGTGATGAGCTTTTACTTCCTCCTATACTCCAAATGACTTTCATTCTTGCCACAGGGTCTTTTAAAAACTCTGCATCCATCACTGGTATGTCATGAGGAATTTGAAACTTTATTGAAATGGAAGATAATCGGCCTTATGTTATTTGCTTATGGTTTTGGTGTGTTTTATCCTAACTAGATAGAGCTGTCTGAACTAGTGGCTATCCCAAAGGAAATCAGCTGATTCTTTATGGTGACATAGCTGGATAGCCTTCCTGACAAAATAAAGCATCACTGCTCTGTAGCTTAGCTCTCTGGAGGTAGCACTCATACTTGCAAAGTTAGAGCTGTTATATATTCATGAGGCTTTGAATTCATTAACTGTGAATCTGTTGTCTTGTCAAGTCCCTACTAAGAAAAGTTAAAATTCAGCCAGATGTCTGGTGTTATTTCCTCCTTAAAAGAAATAAAATCAGAGAAGATCTTTAATCTGTGAAGTTGATAGTCAGTGAAGCTCAGTACTTTTAAAGTCCGTGCAGATACCTGGCACTTCTCATGGCTTTGAACATAATTATTTTGATCGGGTCAGGAATTTTCACTCAGCAAGTTTTTTTCCAGAAAATGATTAGAAGGATGTCTGTCACAGTTTATTGGTTTAAGTCATGAATATATGACACATCTGCTAGTACTGTAAGCCTGCTATTCTGTCACTTTTGGTAGTGGAGTGATACAACTTCTGGTATCAGATTTTATGGATGTTCTTAGCAGAAGAATGTCAAGACTCAGAATTTCTGACTTCAGTTCCATATTCTGGGTGGAAATGTGCATTGAGAGATCTTGCTGTCCTCCTTCTCAGAACATACAGCTGAAGGATAAGATTGTAATAGTGGTTGCCTTGGGCTCTTAGTCCTCAGGTTGGTAGCCCAGAAGCATAGGATCCTGATCCTAGTTTTACATAAGGAATCTTGCATGCTGAAGAACCTTGTCTTCATGTTTGTTTTACTGCCTTGTGGCAGTGAACCCAGCAGCTCTCAGTCCCCTAACTCAACTTATGAGTGTCAGATTTTCTTCTCCTCAGCAACAAGCCCACAGCTTTGGATTTCCATCAGTTTCTCAGAGCTTCTTGCACTGTTGTGTGCATGTGTAGAGTCCTTGGCTCTAGGAGCAGCCCTCTCAGCTTGCTTTCAGCCAGAGAGCCCCTGAAATTCACATCCCAGGGCTGTAGCATTTCTAAATAGTAAATATGAAAGTAAGTTTTCTTGATGTTCTAATATTTTTAGTGGGGTTTTTGTTGTTGTTGTGGAACATTCTTTATTCAGAATCTAAGGAAAAATTTACATCTAATACAAATCTAAGCATTTCCAAATGCTGGCATTCTCCTCTTGAAAATAATCCTGTTTGCATCTGTACAAGCAATAACCACCTATTCTCAGCTGAAGACTGGAGACTCCTGTATGATCAGTTCTACATAGCTTCTACCGTGACACTTGCTTCAATTTTCTTCTGACAGAACCTTTGTCTGAGGGGCAATAGCAGTTAAATGACTAAGAAAGGTTTCCTTAGGAAATCCTGCTCCTCAAGAGCCTGTTGAGATGTTAATCTTCAACTTCAATCTGCTTCCTTATTTTGGACTCTAGGCAGACACAGTAAGACCAAACTGGGATACCTTACCTCAAAAGACATTTTCAACACCAGTGGTTGCTTATTGATTCAGCTGTTCATAAATCATTTAGCGATCCTCCTTCTGAACACATCTTTCAGACGGGATCCCTGATGTTACTAAACTCAGCTATACAAGCTCTCCCAGGCAATCCACCCCAACAATAACTTGTTTGATTAAGTGTCTGCTTTAGATTTTTTTAGCATGAAAACTTCATATGTTTTCAACAGGGTTTAGATAGAGAATTATGGATTTGTATTCTGAAGTAAGAATATGTTTTATTCAGCTCTACTTTATTGCAAACTGCACAACAAAATCAACCAGTCTTTAAAAGAATGATGTAGTTTGCAAAAAACCAACAAACGCAAACCCCTCAGAAGCTGGGAAATGCAAGATATGCAACCTTAATTCAGTCACCTGTGCTTCTGAATTATGAAAGAAAAGACTATGTGATATATAATCACAGTGCCTACATGCAGGGGAAAGCTGCTGCTTATTCCTTAATTCTGCCACTCCTGACTTTGAATATTTCAATTTGCAGTATTAGCACTTCACTCTTTTTGAAGCATGATATCTGCAATTCTCCCTAAACTCATAAGTTGTCTAAATTTGGATAAATTTTCCAGCTTCCTCATATGTTTACTTGATGTAAAACATCAGGCTACTATTGAAAAACAGTGGTGCTAGTATTTCTCAATACAATGGCAAAATTTACTCTGATAAGAACAATGTGTTTTCCAGGTAATTTATTCTCTAAAAAGCTGAATAATTTTTGCTGAAACTTAAAAAAAGCCTGAGGCAGACATCACCCTGGAATGGAAAATGTCAGTCAGAGCAGTTAAAGTGTAGAAACCGATAAGCAACTAAAGCAGAGTCTTATGACAGAAAGTATCTAGGCAGTCTTGGATGAACATCAGAGCCAGTATCACTTACCTTTATATAGGTGTTATAATCTAAGTAACACATACTAAAGAAAAGAAATTGCTTTACAGTCAGCTACTGTAATGTCTTACAGACTTTGGGAAATGGTTACCCAGATGAACTGGGATTTGGTTATTGGTGTTACTGTGGTCTGGACTTAGAGTCGTGCAGAAATGATCCTACAATGACTTAAACGTGGAATGAAGCACATCGCTGCGTAGCTTTTTAGGACAGGATGTGCAACAGGTGATGTTCTGTGTGTCTGGGATGAACTGGCCATGGCTGGACAGTAAGAGGTAGCAAAAGGGTAGATAACTAGTAAGAATAGTGAGTTATGATGATGCTGAAGGTGTCATGGCAATAGCACTACAAAAGAACGTGTAGAATTTTTAATGGAAACCTGAAGAATAATACTGAGTAATTTTTGCAGAGATCTTGTGCAGTCTACAGTGGTATAGTCCTATTTGATTTGCTAAATTACACCACAGAAGCAGAGTCCTTCCTGTGAATGTGTGCGGGTGATGAAAAGCTTTGTAGTATTGCTGCAGATTTGCAGGTATCATTTCTGCATATTCCATCTTACAAATAATTATTTTGAAAAATAATTATTTGCATTTAATTTGCATTTGAAAAATGCAACTAATGAGTTTGAAAAAGAGAGAAAGTGTATGGAGAATTTAATTTAAAATCTGTATAAATATTGCAAGTTGAAAGTACTAAAAAGCAATTAAAAGCTGTTACAGGGAAGCTTTGTTGCATATGCTGTATCTAAGCTCCCCAAGACATTGAGCCCCAAATTATCATTATCCTGCACTGTGCACTTCACTGTCAAAGGAAAACATGACTCTTAGTCATACCCCTAATCATTTTCTGCTGTCTGAGGTGGAAACATGACAGGCCAGTAACGTTTTCAAAAAACATGTAGAAAATGAATATAATTGTGGGGACTTGAAATAAATAAGGCCTTTTCTTCCCACTGCCTTCCCAGAGACACTTCTCCCTGCTGTGTAATTACCTCTCTGCATAGAACTACACTATGCATTGAAATAAACCTAGATATTTAATAATCTAAAGGTGTTTCCTCTGCAAGAGGTTATAGATGTTTTATGGCTGAGTACTTTTAGCACCAATGTCTAATTTTTAGCATTGCTGTCAGTGTTAGATCTTTCTAAAATAGGAACAAAAAGGATTTTTTTTTTTAAATAGTCTGCTAACTCAAGTTAATTGTAAGGCTTTGGAACATCTTTTATCATGTAGTAGAAAGAACTTACTACCTTTACCAAGACAGTAGCTGTTCCTATCTTACTTAGGTACTCTCCTGAGTAATAGCATTGTTAAGTTGTATCTGTGAAAGGCGTTAAGTAGTAGTTTATATCATGCTACCTCACCTGCTTGGTAAATGTAAATACAGTACAAAATGTCTTTGTCAATTCCCATCTAGACAGATGCCATGTTTAGTTGGTTACATCTATGTGAAGGGAGTGTTGAGATGCTGCCAAGTAGAAAAGTGGTGTGAAGCAGAATGCAAATCCCAAATTGTCCGTGTGCAGACCAACGTGCTTATCAATTCTAATTATTACTTAACCAACATTCATGAGTCTTTCTTTAATTCCTTTTTATCATCTAAATCTAGTAAATCCCAATTAAAGAGAGAGAGAAAACAAACAAGAAAAAGTTTGTGCAGTGTCGTTAAGGGATTGTTCATTAATCTTGCCTTGACGAGGATTCACTGGGCAGACTCAACTTGTAACTGTACAAGTTTGCTCCTTTTTTCCTTTCTTTTTTTTTTCCTCTCCTCTCATTTCTCACAACGTTGAGCATCTCAAGTGAAAAAGTTTCAGAGTCTAGCAGTGCCATTATAAATAAAACGGTGTACCTCCCCCACCAGTGTTCTTACTTCAGTGCTTTAGATAATGTCTCCTTCCTTTGTAGACAGCTGGAGATTCTCTGATGTTCCTCTACAGCCACCACTTGACCAGAAAACATACTCAAAGCACACAGAAATGTTCTGTTTCTCTTGATTAACACCCAGAGCTGGAGTCTGTCTCTGCCCTACTGTAAGGTCTGAGTAAACATGACTTCAAGATTCAGCACCTAGAGGTTGGGTTTGGTGTTTGTTTGTTTTGTATCTCCCCATGAAGTATATATAAGGTGGTTTTAGGTTCAGTATTATGCAGATTTTGAGAATTTTTACACTGTATACAGAAGATTTTAAATTAATTCCTTCTATGTGAGTCTATGATTCGTGGGTGGGTCTAACAGTTTGACAACTAGGTGATCCAACTGCATTTTTAAGGCTGTAAAAATGAACCAGTCTAAAACATAATTCATCATTTTATCTTTGAGAATATTTTGTCTTCAACAGATTATTTTGCTAGTTCCTATTGTGTTTAGTTGCAATGCATTTATGAACCTGTGTTTGCAGGATGCTATTTTAACTTGATGTGCCAGAATGGGTAAGTCTGAGGGCTGTACAGGATAATGACAATGTCATTTTCAAGGCGCTCTAAATAATATGGAAGATAACTTGAACAGATATTAGTTTCCCACTGTGCTCAGTTGTTACACAGTAGCTAATTAAAAGGCAGTTGACAAGCACATAAGACAAGCGATGCTTGTTGGAGTCCTTAGCAAGCTGAAAAATAATCTAATAACCCTAGAATTAATTTAGACTCATATGTTTTTGTTGCAAATGGTTAATAGGCTGATGGTTGAACTGGTGTGCTCAGACACTTTCCTTCTTGAAGTACTACATGACCAGTTTCACTTTTCTCCTATGTAATAAAATTATACAAATCTAAATTATACACACGTTCCCAAGTTCCTAGACTTCATTAAATACTAGGGGATTAAAAACTTGTATAAATTAATCAATGTGCTATAATCCTAAAAATTATAAAATGAGCCCTTGAGGAAGTAATGTAATACTAGCTTTTTAATTAGTGTGACACCAGAGATTCATTGTTCTATAATGTAACTCATATGTTTATGAATTGTATTATCATTTTAAAATAGAAAAAACCCACAATGGTTTTACTGTTTGCAAGTAGGTGGTAGGTGCTTATGGATTTTGATCCTGTAAATACATCTTTATCTTCATCTTCTACTCACACAGGTAAACCTATGAAAATGAGTACAATATTATCTTTACATTTATGAGTAAATAGATATGTTATGATTCCTGGGCCAGATTTATCAAGATCTCCATAAGTAATCCTTCTGGAAGCCAGAAGCCCTACTGATAGCAGTGAATGCTAGTAGTGCTTAGAGTATCAGGTGCAATTTTAGCATGAAAATGTCAATTTGTTTTTTAGATGAAGGTGGAAGCCAGTATGAGGTACAGTCAGGTTTGAGAAGAGCTCTCTGTGTCATTTGGCATACTTACTGTATGCTTTCAAGACACAAAGACTTTTTCATATAACAAATATTTTTGAAAGTCTTCATTCGTATTCTCAGTTCATCTTCATCCTACAGGCTGCTGTCATGGTCATTGTTATGGGAATACAAAGTGCTCCGTACTACTACGCAGGAGTGGTTCTGATAATGTTAAACATCAGTGAATCACTCAAGCTTTTAATTCTGTCATGGCAGACCTGTCAATAAACTAAGTGTCAAAATTTGGTGAAGTTAACCTTCAGATGTCCGTGACCATGGAGGAGGGGTGTGGGGAGGGCGAAGTAGCAGCAAATTTTACTGTTGTTTGTGTAGAAACATAAAATCACACTGATTTTCCAAAGCTTATTAAAACAAAATAAAACAGAATATGGCCAAGTAAAAAAAAATCCCAAACATCCAAACCCCAAAAACCTTTAAATGTCTTGAACGGTATTAATGATGTAAATAGAAAATTGCTATGGGACAAATTAAGGAGCAGGGGTGGGGGGTGGCGTTGAAGATTTTGAAATGGAATTCTAAGACATCCTCTCCTGTTTCAGTGTAGATCTCAGGGTTTTTTTGCTAATCTAAACCTAAAGTCCAGACTTCCCACTTAACCTCAAGTGTGCCCATGTGGGCAGTGTTCTGTACCTAGCTGACCACATTACACCTACTGAATGTTACTTGTACATTTCACAATGTTCTCTGAGCAATTTTGGAGCTGTTTGAGAATTCTTCCTCAGCGTATATATGTCACATTAGGGCTTAAAATGGTTTAGAGACTGGTGTTGTCTAAATCATCTGCTTTGATGTTGTGTGAATTCCAGTTTGTAAATTTACCTTAATCTGGTTTAGAGAATTTAATTTCCAAGCAGAGCCAGTGCCTGTGGGCACTGTGCACAGCAGGATCAGTGCAGCGCTGGAAACTCACACAAACTGTATTTAGCAGTGTGATTTAACAGTGTTGGACAGGGAATACTGCCTGAGACTGCCCCTTGTTTCAAAGGGTAAAACAAAACAAAACAACAAAAAAGAGGAAATGCTAATTCTGTCTTTGGCAAATTTTCCCAACATTGTCTGTTCTGATGAAAATGAACAAGGAAGATCAGAGATTTGAACATTTTTTTCATATAATTCCTGTAGAGCTGCTGGAAGAGAGACAAGTTTCCTATGCAGAACATCATGCCAACAAAGACTGTGGCTCTTTTGTTTCCGCTCTGTATTTTTTAGAAATCTAAAGGAGAAAAATGTTCAATGACATTTGAATAGTCCAACAGTATCCAACTCTTTTATATGTATTATTTATTGTACCAATCCTCAACTGATATAAATAAGCCCACTTACAATGATGCTAACTGTGGATTTGCTCAATTACATCCTCCATCTGGGCAGTGGAGCCATGCTTTAATAATAAAGAAGCGTATCTCTTTTTCTTCCTTCCATTCTTGCTTCCTGTTAGAGTATTAAAATAATTCCGTGTAAGCGAACTATCCCCAGGATATCCAAGCAGTCTGCTGTTATGTCTTCTTCTGTTACTATTTACATTTACTGTAAATGGCCTTTTTTTGCATTAACAAAGGAAGGCTCAGAGTTAGGGGAAACGTTCACTATGAACTAATTTTTGATTCCATAGAATTTCTAGAATTACATCATGTTATGAAAAGCAGATATTGCAACAGTCTTCCTTTTTCAGAAGGATTCTCAGCAATTCCCCCAAAAAATCTAGTGTTGGCTATGTTTTATTCACAGAGGCCAATTTTCATATTAGATCTCTTTTATGCTCAAATACTTCAGGGGATAAGCCAGCACTAAGTTTTGAACTACAGGACTAGATTTTGAATATAAAAATACATTTCTTATTATGAAGTGATTGCTAGAAGAGTACTTGAAGGAAACCCAAATTGCAATTTTTTGGTTTCCTGTGCTCTAAAATAGCCTCACTACACTGTTTTTCATATGAACATGAAACATTGCTTCTAGGCTACTAACTTGTATTCCATGTTTCAGGTCAATGCATTTTGAAGCAGATGGCGCAGTAATTCATGAAAAATAGTGTTTAGAAAAGAAAAGGTAAGTCAATTTTACAGATACTGTGATGTCTATAAATTGGCTTGACTGTTGCTGTATTGCAAAAGAGTCACAGTTGCTCCATAGCTACTTAATTTACTTCTAGGGGAGAAAGGGAGAATACAACTATGGTGAGCCAGGTGCCAGATGGACACCCCACCTCTGTACATTTCCTGTTTTTTCCTTAGTCTAATTGATAAAATATTTACATTTACATTACATTACATAAAAAAGAAGTGTTCTGTTTTTAATGATATTTCATGGATTCTTTTCACCATTTTGCATTTGGTTTCCATGAAAATCTGGTAAATTGCTGAAAGATGCATTTAACAAAACAGCAGCTGTAAGGGAGAGGTGCAGAATGGTACCACTGCCCATGGATGGTGGTTTCTGAACTTGCATCTCTGAATGCTCACAACTTCTGACAGTGGCAGTTGCTGAAGAACAGAAATGCTTAAATTCTGTCCAGTCCAAATAGGTGGAATTCCAGGTACTAAACAGTCAGATTAAGAGCAATACCTGAATAAACAAGTGACTGAAATGCATTTATAAGAATGACTTTCACAATTAGTTAGTACAATTATTTTTATTTACTTTTTTTCCTTTCTGAAATGACTGGGAATCTTAACTGTGGCATGCAGATCTCCCTGGGATAAACATGCCTTACAAACAGATGGTATGGTTTTAAGGTACAAGCGTTGACTACCATGTCCTTTTCCTCTTATGTGAAATTCAAGTACGTAAGGTACAAGAGGAGCAGTTATTAAGTAAGCTCTGTAGAGGAATGGAGGCCTTCAATTCCTTCTGCTGTTAAACTGTCACCTAGGGCAACATGTGGTAAAGTTTTGTTGTTAGCATACTTCAAAAACCTGCTTGTAATTCCACAGTTCATACACACCATTTAGTGAATAATTTGACTCTCTGGCTATCTTCCAAGCCAATAATGCTGACCAAATTATTTTGAACATGCAGATGGTAACAAAAGGGCACCAGGTGTTGTTTTATTGTAATAAAGATGTGCAAACCTTTGCATCTCACTAAGTTATTTATCCACATAAGTCATTAGGATGCTTAGCTTCCTACACCGCTTTAGTAAATTTTGAATAAGAGGCATCAGCTGTTTTCAGAATGTGCCCTTCTGTATGTGCCACAGATATTTTGCTTTGGGCTTATCTTCCACAGTATGACCCATAGAGGCATTCAGTGGATCTTCTTTTTGATTTAAATGATTACTGAGCGATTGGAAGCCCAGATGTTCAGTGGCTTAATTGCTAAGTGTTAGCCTATAAAAGAGAGTAGGCAGTTAGTATCTGAAGGGAGGATTTTACGGCATATAAATGTGATTTGGTACATTAAGTGACATTATTTACACCCAATTTCTCTCTCTAAGGTGGCAACTTGAGGCAGTAAGTTGCCATGATGGAAAAATAGCATTTGGTTTCACATAACTCTTATGTCTATCTTTACAGATATAGAGAAACAAAACAAGCAAACATAAATGTAAGGCACTAGTAAGGCAATATTGGCCAGCAGGATAAGAAGTACCCCAATACTCCAGCAGATTATTGATTGTCAAGTTTTCTGTAGTATTTGGGGAGTGCTTGTGCTATATTGTCTATAGGAAAGACTTAAAACTTAACCGTAAAATCACAAAATTGACTATTGTAGCCCTCAAACAAGATCAGGATTTGGTGACATCACAAGAAGGAAATTTCCATTTGTTTTGATTGTCATGCTGATACATGAAAAAGAACTTGAGCACTTGGCATTGATTCCATATCATTCAGAGTCCTGCAATAACTGGAATTCTTTTTGTAAGAAATTAAACTGCTACTTAAGTGATTTGAAAATGGAGGTGAGGGCCTAGAGTGGATCAGAAATGGCTAGTGACAGCATAGCTCTTAACTGTTCAATATTCAGATAAAACATCTACCTCCTCTGATCTCTGTTCAAGTTTCTCAGTCCTCAGGGGTGGCTCATGCAGAAATCAAATACACAAACTGATATTCTTTTTTGTTAATTCCTGTCGCCTGAACTGGCATTAACCATTCTAGGTGATGATGCAGACCTCCATGGGGAAAGAAGTGGCCTTCCACTAGGAAACGTACATTCACCGTGACCAGGAATAAAAAATATTGACAGTGAAACGCATCTGTGCTGGACAAGGACCACAGAATCAGAACCTCTGCAATATGTTATTGTGGCTGATGGTTTATACTGTTAGTGCATATTCGGGTTTTTTTTTACACATGTAAATGCTTGTGACTGTTTCATCTATTTAAATGCCTTTTTTCTCTTTTTAAAATTGCATAGTTACTGAGAGTATAGAACACCTGCAGACATCAACTGTGATTCTCTAGCATGTCTTTGTCAGGAAACACACTGTTTCTGCTAAGATTTCATTATGCATAAATGACAATCTGTATCAAACTGTCAGGGGAATGCTAAGGGTAGTGCTTCTACCTCTGAAGGATGTGAGCAAAGGGTTAATTATGTCTGTAGTATTTTTCACAAAAAAGTCACACTGCTTTTGAAACCCATTTAAACTGTGATGATGATTTTAACTTACAAAATTGGAGAGTTTCCTGACTTAGTGCATGGACCGGTCATGCTTTTTCAGTTCAGGTCTACCATAATCACTGTCATTGTTTTTTTTCCCTGTAGAAAGGAAGGCTGAAAGATGATCCATTACTAGTCACAGCACGTTGCTCTCACTGATTGGAAAACAGTCACACACCACCAAGCATTTATTCTGTTTACTGAGATGTAACACCAAGGAACAGCAATTCACACCTGCAGTGAAGTTGTTATACTTCCCATTTCTTTTCTTTATTCTATTTTTGTCCTTCATTTTTCCTGTTTCTTTTTTCTTTTCTTTTCTTTTCTTTTTAATCTTCTCTGCCTTTCCTTCCCTCACTTCTATAATGGGTATCAGTGTCACCCTTGATACTTCCCTTAAACCTGAAATGGAGGATAAATGGTCAGTAGTACTTTCTTAGCTCTCAAATAAGCATTACTCTATCTGTAATTAATGACTTTTCTGTTGGGCAATCTGTTTAAATGGGTCTGGCTAATATATGAATTCCATATACAAATGTATGTGTATATATTCACATATATATAGCTTACACCCAAATCACATCACGAGCTCTGAAATTTAAAGAGGAGAGCTCCCTTCTTATACACAACCTGTTAACATGATATCATAGTGTCCTCCAAAATTTGGCATATGACTGGAGTCCAGTGAGGGACAATGCCACGAACTAATCTTTATCTGTGACTTACTGATTCATTCACAGAATCATCAATTCACAGAATATTTAAGACTGGTTTTGCAGAGTATCTGTGCTAGACGAGATAAAACATAGCTGGAAAACATTGAAGTGTTGTTGTAATCTTGGAGCAGTCCTTGGAAAGAAAAGTGAAGGCAAGTAAAATAGCTCTCTAAGGCAGCACGAAATTTGTATAATGATTCCAGGATTATTTGGTTTTGTTTGTGAGAAACATAACCTAAATAAATAAATTTAGTACAGAAATATCCCATCTGCCCCATACTTAATCACAAACCAACCCCATAGGTTTAAGATTACTATTCTTACCTCTACAAACATGACACTTACCAACATAATGTCTCTCAGAGGGACAGGTGGGCATAGAAATGGAATTGCTAAAATGATAATACTGTAGCATGAAATGGAAAACTGGGTGGTAAGAAAATATTACATTTGAATTGGTCTCAAGTGTTAAATAATGGATATGTGTGTACATAGGCTATTCAAATGTTTTTGATTTCTTATGCTGAAGATTAAAATTTGTATTAGTATTCCTCCTCTTCAGTTTTGCCTGGGGACTGCTAATTATATTTCTGAAATTGCAACCAAATAAAAACTTAACAAAAAAAGAAACAACCAGATAACAAAATAAGTAGCTGTTTTACCCTTTCTTCTTCCCTGCAAGCAATGTGCTGTCCTTCATACAGCCCTAGTCTAAAAACTTACCTGCATTAATTACAGCACTCATATTTACTGCTGAGCAAAAAGAGCTCCTTTCAATGTTCTTATAAGCACTTTCATTAAGATGCTGGTGGTCCTGAACTGCTACTGGTGGTAGCAACTGTTATGGCTCGGGAACAAAACAACAGATTATTTTGGATTCATCTAAACCTCCATGTGAGGGGAGGCTCTGTGATGAGAGGATTCTCTGACTAATGATGAGGTTCTACTTCATAAACCAAGACACTCAATTGCTTTTTAGAAAGTTTAATTGATATTTCACTTCTAATACTTTCTGTTTGTGAGGGTCTTTGAAATCTACTGGTTTATGCAGCATTTTAATTTGCCTGAGCATTATGGAGAGATAGGAATACACTGTCATGGTTGGTGCCCAAAATTCAAGGCTTTGTCTATTTTCGTAACTGTTTCAAAACTACTGTTTTCTGGTAACAGTATAGTCTTTAGTGGGAACTAGGTTTTGCAAGGTAATGTTGGCTGCTTTCATGTTTATACTGTGCAGCTGCATGAATACTGCATAAATGATTTTTTTTATCTTTTTTTTTTTTTTTTTTTTTTTGGTCTTGTTCGGTGGAGAATTTGGTATAAAAATTTAAGGGTTAAGCCTTTTTGTCCTGAGTCTATTGCAAAGCTGGATCATGGCACAGCCACAACTACACTGTGTGACTGGAGTACTGATGAGCCCTGGTGAATGCCGTTTTGCTGCTGTCATATATAGGCAATGACTGCTCAGCTGCCTAGAAGGCTGTAGAGATCTGTTACAGTTTCATGGCAGTTACCATGATACCCATAAAGGTAGTGGACATAAATGTAGACCTCAAAATACTACTGGACTTTCCTTATAGCTTTTTTCTGCTATCTTAATTGCAGTAAATTTTGCTGAACTGAAAATAACTTCCAAGGACCTACCTCTGCTTTCCTCTTACGAGCTTTAAATTGTGTTTTTGTAATTAAGCTATAAATTTTAAAGCTGTTTCAACTACACTTTTTAATATGCCTCAGGTTGTCCACCTGTCGTAACTGTGGTTCAATTGGTATAGATCATATTCTTTGGAGTGCTGCATGACAAAAAGCTATTAATATGTCAGAAAAATCCTTTCTAAGTGAATGACATCTCAAGTTCTCTCTCTGTAAAGGCATAATGTACGTTTCTAATAGAGTTGCAAGCAAAAAGGTTTTAATAGTGAAATGATAGAGCATCACAGTAATCTGAGAAATATGTTCTGTGAGATTATTGATACTGATTTCTGATATGTCAGTGGAAGTGAAGATGTTGGCATGGAAAGATACAGGCTTTTTAGGAGCAACTGTCCTGATGATTGCTGGGTATGTAGGAAAGATGATGTAAAACTGCCTGTTAATATAAGGAAATACTATTAATTACAAATATGTAGCTTTTTGAAGTAAATGGCCCTGGCTGTGATGGCGATTACCTTGATTTTTGCTCTGTTATATCAAAAGCAAGTAAAAATTTTAATTAAAATATGCAGAAATTATGCTATGCCTTTCAAATGCTGTTGTAGGATTTTGCACTGGTTTAGTATACAGGCTGCTGGACACTGGCATGTGTTTTCAAGTTCAGAAAAGACATGAACCTGTTTAGTATTTTTTGATTGTTCTGATTTTCTTTCCAGGAAAGGTGAAATGCAGAAACAAAGGTGTTTTTTTCTGAGAATTTTCCTTTATTGTAAATAAAGTTATAAAAAGGTACTTTGAATTAAAGCTATCAGTTTAGACTTAATGGAATTTGGCTAGTTCAGTGGCTGCAGTACAGATAAGGAAGTTGACAATGAATTTCCAGTTTTTGTGTACTTTAGGGAAGGGAATTTAGGGGCACCTGTGATATATCAAGTCCTCCAGTTTCAGCATTATAGACAACTAAAGTAATTTGCTGTTATGAATATCTCTGGAGAGTCAATGTGTACTGCACTGAATTAAATATCTTGAGCTAAGCAAACACAGAAAGACAACCCTAACTTAAAACTTAATTCAACTCTGAACCTGTGGATTTTTGTCTTATGCTTCATTTTATTGAAGTATATTTGTATTTAATCTTTGTTGAAAATGATGTATGCAGTGCATTCAATATGTCCTTTCTTCTATTTTTCATGGACACAAGCCTGTGTGTTTTTTTTAATTATAACCACAACTAGATGTTATGGAAGCCAACTCAGCATAAAATCATTCTCGTGATGTCTGAGCTTTAGTGAGGCAAAGCATGTTACAAGTACAGCATAGCCGGCCTCCCACTGAAGAAATAAAATTAACAATTTTTAGTATTATGACATTTGGATTCCTTTCTATAAATGCATAAAACCAAAGTGTAATACTCAAGCAGAAACAATAATTTCTGTCTTCGAGAGCATACACATGCCAAAGGCACTTCTTACAGCTTAGACTTTGTAAAGCACTTGGGCACTTCTATCATTAAAGTCATGGATGCTCCCAGATTTTCCTTGAGAAGTAATAGGTTCCAACAGCAGAGACACTAATGAATCTCTTTTAAGTTGAAAGCGCCCCATTTAGCTTTCAGCCCCATTTACAGTGTATCACCGTTGCAGGAACATCAACATCCATGCTTATTCATACCAAAGATGCTAATGCCATGTCCCTTCTGCACTGTCTCTCTCTCTCATTTCTGCTGGTATTTTTCTCTAAAGATAATTCCGGTGGTTGTTGGTTGGTGTTATGTGCCCCCAAACTGGTAACCAGTCCAGCTGACTCGTGGTGTTACCTTATTTTCTTAATGGACTTCTCACACTGTCACCTAGATTTTTAAGAATGCGTCTACGTCATCCAGTCACCCCAAAGCAGATCTACTAGTTGAGGACATTTTATCAAAAGGTCAGGCTCTGAGGCAGCAGAGGAGCCATTTCATCATTCATAATTTGATAATTTTTGAATGAGTATGTATCTGATTGCATGAAAGACTCCAAATCCTACTTTCAGGATATTGCAAGGGATACAACTTCAGGCCAGACTACACATCTTGAAGTGCTCTGGAAGATCTTGTTTCTCCCCAGATAAAATCTGTGTTGACATCAAAGAGATACATACGAGAATGAACTATCAGAAGAAGGCTGTCAGTGTCCTAAGCCAAAACCTAGCTGTGGGTTGCTAGGAACAATAACATTTCAAGCTGATGCCCTGAAAAGAAACCCTGCAGACAGCTGTTTTCCATGTTCAAGTCAACATGGGTCCTACATCCAAGCAGTGCAAGAGTCACTCTGTCCCAAATCTAAGCCCAGACTTGGACAGTGGAGTGCACCTCCATGAAGCTGGTGATCTCCATCTGTTTTGGATGCTGGCTGAGTGGCTGCACTGCATGGGGGCAGCGACCAGCACCACAAGCCTGGCAGTTGGTTGTTGTGTGGCAGCTTCAGCAGGTGCAGCCACTGAGGTGCCCCTCAGAGCATGGTATATGTGTTATCTTCTGCATGGGGAGATGTATTGCCAATGAACAATAATTGCTTTCAGATAGTCTTTAAAGTGGCTGTTTATTAAATGCTGTAAGTTACATCTGTGCAGTGTCAGAAATGCCTCTTTTTGGATGTTTAGTCCTCAGTGCTTGTTCATTAGCAGCCTGCATTGTATTCCTGTCTTCAGTGAGAAGGATGAATAATTTCTCATCTGTGTGTACGGACCAAGAAATTTAAATTTGAGTTTCACTGTAAGCTTATAGTATTTTAAATCCCTTCAAAGCTACGTTTGGCCTCAACTGCACAATGTATTTACTGAGACAAAAACAAAAGGATGATAATTTTCACTGGAGCACACCTGCAATAATGGCTCACAGCATTTAATTTTTCCCTTGTTTTCCTGGTAGACTTTGTTTTGACACCTGCAAACAACCTTTTCCAAATCAATGTGAGCTTTTTCTCTCCATGTCATTCTGCCACCCAAGTTGAGCTGACAAAGTCCAAGAAAGAAGCAGAACAATTATAAACACAGTTTCCTCTGGTGCTTGTGCTGTTTTTAGCTTCACTGCTCTCCCAAGAAGAAACCTGTGCCTGATGTTTCCAGCTTAGCATGCAAAATTAATAAAACCTGACAATTAGACTGAGCAACATAAAATACAAGTAAGGGATCCTTTCCAATGTGATTGGACCTGAAGATATTAAATTGGCTCCTTATTCTTAAACTTTTTCTTTTGTTTAACAGAGTGATCATAAAATGTGTATCTGGAATGATGAACAGTAATTGGCTCTAGGCAGCCTTTTCTCACAGAGACAAAAGAACAGTTGTTATTGCTGTACTCCTTTCAATAAATACATTTGTAAGCTGGAACTCAGCTAGGTTGCCCTGAAAAGAGGCACACTTTCATGTGAAACATGAAAGAGATCAAATTTATAAGAGGGCATGTAGACCGAGGAAAGTTTTTGTTTCATATTTAAAAGTATTATCTGTGTTCATACAGTGCAAAGAAATATCTCACCAAGAAAAATGAAGTCTGAGTTTAATCTTGTAACATTCTATACAAAACAGTGGATTTAGTATAGTTGTAAGTCAGGTCCTCACTGAACCTATAGATGGTTTGGGGATTAATATTCCTTACTCCTATAAGGTTGTCTAATACTACTTGGGCTTGCTTTTGGATTTCAAGACATACACCACAGTATTTTCAGTTGTTAGCTTGCTTTCAATTTGTCTTCATGAAAAAGATTTACTTAATCTTCAATGTATTGATCATTAAACCTCATCAGTCAACTTTCTTCTTTGTTTGTCGAAGTGCTAAATGTGTCTTACAGTGATATTTTCCAAGTTTATGCATAGCTTAAAAGCAAAATGCTTTATTTAAGGATAAATGCGTATCTTAATTGTATTGCTTTTCTTTGAAAAACCAAGAACAACAAGAATTCAGTTGTAGATGTGTTTAATTTTTTTTTTTTGATGTGTGTCTTAGTTTATTTCATGACATAGTGTAAAATATTTTATTGCTTTCGAAAACAGAATTTCAACCAGTATCTAGAGCTTTGGGGATTTATTCCATAATTTCTAGATGTTCCTCTTTGTTGCAGTATGGTTTAGACTGTACCAGTCTTTGCAATGGTTATGTGATCATTTACCAGGCTGTTTGGGTTTATTAAATTTCCAGATTATTTTTTATGATCATTGATAAGTTGCTTCACGGGGAAGGAAAAGAGTGATATGTGATACCATTTTTTACAATTTGTGGTCCTTAGAGAGGTTGAAAAATAATGTCAACCTTGCTTTATTCCAATTAACTAATTTTATTCATGGCTTGTATTCTTGCAGCAAGAGATAAAAGCAAGTATGAATTGCCTTTAAGAAACTGCTGTATCATTTGTTTGAAAAAGAAGTGATTGTGCTAAAGGATTGCAAGTTGACAGCCTAATTTATTGACTAAATACCTATTTGAACAAAGGCTATAAGAAACTGCAGAAGAATCTTTGGAGTATCTTTTAAGATTGACTGGGAGTCTTAATGAAGTCAGCATCCCTTGCCCTTGGCCTGTATTTCTATTGACTTCAGCAGTCACTAGATGAGTCCCATGATGACGACCATTTGCAATAGCAACAACTTCTAAACTCTGGTGACTAATTTGTTACTAAAGGAATATGCTCAGCTGATTGTGGACTTGTTTTAAGGATTTTGGAGGCCCTGCCCACAGTGCTAATCAGTGCCTCTGCATTCTCAAATACTCACTGCATGAATCGTGTACCTTCTCTTCAGGTTTTATTTGTATGTGTGCCACAGCCAAGAGAGGTCAGAATCTGGAAACGTGGTTGGTGCCTCTTCAAATTCAAAATAAAGTCACAGCTTTTTATGCAGCCCTTAATTTTTGATTGCATAATACAGGAATCGCCATATCACATTCATGTTCTAAGTCTTCTGGTAGAGCTTGGTCTGACTATAGGTCTTGGATGATCCTGAAGACATCGCATCTATGCCTACCCACATAGCAACTCAGAGCATGAGGAAGGAGAGGGACAGCAGGAACTGGATGGACAACAGAAAAGGTGGTGTGTCTTCCATACTTCATGTGGTCTTTGTAACTATGTTTTGGTTGGTTTTAATGTACCAGCATCTCTCTTCTGTAAAGCACAAAATAAAACCCAATCAACTTTCTCATCGAATGATTAAGAACAAAAATAAAGAGAAAAATATGCAGAAATATTCTATGAACACTTGAACTACATATGTATAAGCACTGACACTCAGCTATTCAGAAAAACACAAATTTTATTTGAGAAAATAACTTCAGGAAAGGAAGAAAAATGTCAAATATTTGATAAAGCTTCAATCATGTTAAACAAATTGCTTACCTCCACCAGGTGTGTGCTTGAATATGAGCCAAGGCTATATAAACAGACCTGAAACTGTCAGCTGCCATGATCAGCTTGAACTTATTTGTGAGTCAGCAGACCTACAATTAGTATTAAACAATGGAGACAACAAGATTGGTAAGTAAATGAAGACAGAAAGGCAAGTTAACTGCCTGGGTTTGTTTGATAGCTGGTTTATTTTTAAGATAACTGTCTTATTTTGTATCAATGCACTTGTTACACGTTAATGTGGAATGGTGACTGCTGGTTATGATATTAAGAAATGTGCCATTTGGCTTATCCAGATTCTTTTTTGAAGTAAGCACAAATGGTGACTTTCTGATTTTAAAAAAGATCTTGGAATTTCTGTTGCCTAAACATCATCCTGTTCCTCCTTGGTGTTCCTCAAAATATGATTTTTCAATATTTTTGCCTCATAAATTATCACCATGAACTTGTAAAATGTTAGGGGTAATATATTACTTCACAATGTCATTTATTAGCATAAGTTTAATAGGTGCCAGTGGTAACAGGCTTAGTTTTGACTAGTGGGACCCCATCTGTTATGATACTCTAGACCTAAATGAGAGATTATATTCTGTACATTACTGAGTGTTTTTACACATGGGACGTGCTAACAATCTTTATATGCTTAGTTTCCTTTTTTATTTTATTTTTTTTAAGTAAGACCGCTTTCATTGAGGCAAAGTAGTTTTTTCAGTAATATGAATAATAAAATTTTTCTTCTGTTTTATTCTTCTGGAATTCATGTTTTTAAATAATTCTGAGATTTGTTCCTGAGTGCTAGGCTGATGATTAACTGTATTGTCTGGTTCTGTTAATGTCCATGCTGCAATTTGACCAATGTTCTTTTTCCTTCTTTCAGAAAAATCCCCCAGAACACCTGCATTTTTAATTCAGCTCTAGCCCTATTGTTTCCACATTATTTACAGTTTGTTTTTATTTTTTTCCCAACCCCAATGTTGAATTTCTGTGTGCTTTGAAAAGGAAGCCTACTGTCAAATCTTTATTTCCTATTTATTCTTCTGAGTCTGAGAGCTTTTAAGTAAAGCAGCACTCTAAGTGCCTGTGGAGATTGTGTCTGCACATACTGTATCCGTAAAAAGCTTCCAAGTGGTGCAGGAATGGAAGGGTTAGAGCTTCAGAAACTGCCTTTCCGTGACTTACATTGTTACTCCATGTCCCTTTCTTTAATACTGTCTGTTTCCGCCCAGAAGCACTGTTCATCTTTGCTTAAGGGTTCCTAGATGAACAATTTGCATATTAGAAGTAATCTGCTTATGACAGCTTTTCAGTAAAGCTCTGACAAAATAAAACTGCCTTCTTTTTAACACTGATCTGCAACATTACTTACTTGGAATGTTAAGTGTTTAACAGTATTGTGTAGGTGCATCATGATACAGTGTGGCACAGCATATGGACATATCTTTTCTAGCTGGCATATCCCAGCTCCCTAGTGTCAGGGTAAAGTAGTGTTTACTATGGTTGTGTTCTTACAAAGAAAAGGTTGCTAGTTCTTCTCAATTGCCAGACATTTGCTAGAGAGGGCTGAAACTGGGAAGAAGAATAAAAGAAGATTAATTTTGAGTCATCCTCCTATAAGCAGACACTTATACTTCTGGATGCTGTGTACTTTTTAGCTCCTGCTTAGACTTATAAATGAAGATTTCTAAACTTAATTGAAAATAGGAGCTGGAAGCTCAAAACCTGTTTGCTTCATTGCTGAATGGGAGCTGACCATCTTCTAAAAATGTAGATGTTTATTTAGGATCTGAATGGATTTTTAAAATCTATTCTTGTACATTTGATTTTAAAATACATAATAATTAGTAATAATAGCCCTTTGGTGATGCATATTACAGCATTATGACATTGAAAATTGTTTGTGTTGAGTATTTTTGTGATGCTAAAGGAAAATTCTGACAAGGTGGTAATCTGCACTTTCTCAAAGACTTCTGTCATGTTAGACACCTTTTATAAACCTGTGCCACATAGATCATGACCAGCTGTCTCAGAGCTGACAACTTGCTTTAGGTACACTCCTAAGATACTATTAGCTCATCTTGTTTGAGATCAGCTTTTACGTTCAAACCAGTATATGCTTATCGGCCCAACTTTTATTCTTGCATGTTTCATTTTAATTAACATCATGTCATATGTTCAGAGATCTGTGAGAATGAGCTGTGGTTGTGGGTTTTTTAGTTGTTTTTTTTTGCTCTGCCAAGAAAGATGTCAGCGTAGAGCTAGTACACAGGCCTAGAAGTTGTTGTGTGTCCTCTGTAATGCAGGTTAGCCCTTTTGAGCATAGGTTTTGAAAGCCAGCTTTTCAGAAGAGTTGACAAAATGGGCTCTCTGAGGCACTTGAAAGATTCCAATATCTTTTTATCTGAAACAAGGACATAAAAAGCAGCTGGGAATAAAATATAGCTGAACAGATGAGATACACAGTCTGTTTTCTGCTAAGTAAAAATAGAGATTACTGTTCATTTTGAGAGTATATGATGCAATAAGAGTTCACTTGCAGTGTAACTGTAGCTTATGCTCCAGAAGAGTTACAAAGATGAAAATGCTGCAGTTACTCACCTCCTTTGCCAGCCTTATTCCAAGACGTGTTA
>NW_009939743.1:121124-152451 GCF_000696875.1 Nestor notabilis
GTATGTGCTAGGATATTTTCTAGATTCTCTTTTAGTGATTATCAAGATCTTCTTATGCAGTAGACCTTATGTCTTGAAATATATATATATTCCTAATTCTCAAATAAGAACACAAATGAACCCTGCAAAGTTCATGCTAAAAACATCAACTAAAAAACCCAGCAAGTCTCAATTTTTAAAGTGTTTCACTAAACTACCAATGTGTTAGGCTTAGCAGATGTCTTCTTTCCAGTTTTTGTAAACATTTACAGTTCTAGCAAGGTAGGTGAACACTTAACATTAGTGAGTTTTTCGTACTTACAGCCATAAATTACTTGTGATTCATGTAAACATCTTTTTATGCCAAGAAATGCTGCCAAGTGAACACTGGTCAGCTATTTAGAAACACCTTGTATGAAAACAGACTGCTTTAAGTATTTTCGGTTTGTTTTGTCGCTTTTTCCCTGGTTTTGGTTGTGGTGTTGATTTGGGTTTTTTTTCCTCGTATAACCCAATTTAACTAAATACTCTCCTCCTTGGCAAGGAATATTTTGTCTTTGTTGCCTGTCTTAAATTTACCTTTTATAGCTGTAAAACAAATTTCATTTTGTGAAGTCACAAACTGTTCTTCATTTCCCTCAGCCACCCCTGAAATAATTAAATTTTTCCTTTCCTCCAGCTTTGACTGCTGTTAAGGCTCCATGTGTTCCTGCTGCTCGCTCCCTTGCTTGTCCTAGATCTGTTTCCCACAAGAGGATGGGCTAAGGAGCTGGATACTTCAGCACCAGGTGGGGACACTTCCTTTCTCCCAGCAAAATCTCAGAATCCCAATGTGCCAGCAAAGTAATGTGTTTTAAGAGGCAAAGGTCAGTGTTTTCCAAATACCTTTTGTCTTGGCAAAGTACATGGCTTTCTTACTGTTTTTAAATACTGTATTTTTGTGGTTGCAGAAGAATAAAACGTGCCAATAAGTAACATTGCAGAAGTTAATGAAAGACCGGAGAACAGAATACTTCAGAGAAGTAAATCATGAAATGTATGTACCCAGCTTTAAGAAAATACAATTCATGACTTCTAGCTGCAAGCTTTCCACTTGTTCACCATTTTTGTGTTCTAGGTTTGATTCAGAAACTAGCTCTTGAGCAAGAATATAACTTCAAAAGGAATGTATATATGATAAGTATATATTGAACTTATATATTTTAATCTTTGTCTGTATAACAAACTACCACCCAGAAACATCTGAAATGACAGCAGACAGCTTTATTCTTTCAGTGAGCCATAACAAATGACTAAACAGCAGAACAGTTAACATCACAAGATGAAGTTAGGTACTGTGATAACTGCAATAACTTTTCAGGATGTCCGATTTATCTATCAAGTGTACACTTTTATACACTGTATACACTTTTATGTAGTTTATTGCTTTAATATTATTCTGCTATGTAGTTCAAATCACACTGTGATGAAATTCCTTTCAAGGAAATTCTGACAATGCAATGTGCATTCCTTAATGATACATTTCTTCAGCTTAAAGCTAACGAGTGTTCTTTATATTTTGTTAGCTGAGAATATACAAAAGAAGAATAATTTTGGTCACAAAACCCAGCTTTTATGTTTCTGAATTACACACATGCTTGAGGTCAAAACCAAAATTATTTGAGCTTAGTTTTGATAATGCATATTACAAACAACAGAAAAGAATTTATGTCGGGAGTAGGAGATTCAAATGCAGTATTGTAATTCCAAATATCTTGGTGTGTAATTGCTGGCCTAGATGCTTGTTGTGTAATTGATGACTCTGAATTCATAAAAACATGGTTAGCATTCCTCAAAGTCCACTTACTATGCTATGGACGGTGCAACAGAATCAAACACTGTTTGTTGCACTTTAAAAATAAACGAGGTGTGGTGGGGCGTGCAATAGTGAGTTTGGGCTTCCTTTCAACTATTCGTCACGTCATCATCTCTCACCTTTCTACTCTTGGAATCTCTCTGTCTATAGCTGTTAAAAAACCTAAAAGAAAATGGCACCTTTCTTCACAGCATTAAAGTCTAACAAAAGTGAGACTGAAATCTGTTTGGTTTAACAAATGTTTTAATTAAGTTATTTTTGAAGTTATATTGATGAAATTAGATTAGAGAGATCATTTCTTGGAGAAAAGTGGAATGAAGTGAGTTCCTGCAGTTTCATTAATGGTTTCCTTGATTAAAAAAAAACCCCACAAGAATAATGCAAACATTGTTTAAATATCACAGTTCTTTTTCTAATGAACACTCAGATGAAAACAGACAAGCATGTTACATATTCTTTCCTAGTTCAGTTGCAGTTCTTCCAACAGAAAAAAATGGGAACATATTTGCCTGTTTCTCCAAGTGGAGATCCCACTATTGCTTATGCAGAAGCTCCAGCATGCAATGACCCCCAGTAGGGTCATCCATCTCTGCATTTTTGTAAGCCAAAAGATTGCTTCCTGAAAATCCTGGAGATGTGAAACTGCAGAGGTACTGTCACCATTTCTAATTTTCTTATGGCTGTTTGACATTTCCAATTCCTGGGCTGGAAGCTGGAAGTGCAGTTTGGCAAGCTGAGAAATAGGAAAGACAGATCTATCCACTCTGCAAAGTTCATGACAGGTTTTTCTCACGTTTTTGATAGTTTGAGTTGTTTTTTCTTGTTCTATAGCAGTTCTTCCACCGTCTGTGCAATTCCCATTAGTAGTTGTGAGTGATTTGTGTGCCTAATTCTTCACGCAGGGTGTTAAAAATCTACCCTAAAGCTATGAAAAAATAATAGAAAAAGCATATATAATTGAAAATAGTTTTAATCACTGGAATGTTGAAATCCACATGGCTTGGAAGACTTGAAAGATTTCTTGGTTTAGAAAAGTTGAATTGAAAAGTGCTGTCATTTTCTTTAAATACATTCTTGTGAATAAAATATCCATTCCTGGCACCAGCAGCAACCTTCTAAACATGTTCAAGATGACATGATTGATAACAAGAATGCTCTTCTCAAGATGTTTCTAATTTCATCTCTCTGTTTCAAGAATGTTAAACTTCCAACATGATACATGATATAATAACAAATATTTAAACCAAATATTAATATTTTTCTTAAGACTGTACAGTAACTGGAACCAAAGAGAAATATGAAATATGAAATCTAGAAATCTAGTAATCTAGTTTCTGACTCCAAAATGTGGGTAAATTCTAGAAGCTACTACCTGAAAACAAATGATTTCCCACTTAATACTGGCACATTCCCAGTGTAAATAAATGATACTATTCATTTTAGTAAGGGTCTTTCCAGTTTGACTATAACAGCACATAATTTGAGGTCTTAATGGATTTATTAAAATTATATTGGTATGGTAGTCCATGTAGTTTTCACCTGATCTGAGGAAGATACCTTTCTTTTGCTTGGATGTCAGTCAAATCTAATTGTTATCAGAAAACTAGAATGAATTAGCAATAAATATTCTGTCTCTATCTCCAAACCTAAAAATTGTGTAAGAAATGTTAGCTGTCATGGTTTTTTGGTAAGTCTGTACTCCACAGCTTCCAGTTCTTGAAACTTTTCAATGGTCAGCATCTTATTTGAGATGAGATTCCTCCTCCAATTCCAAAACTTTCTGTCATTATGGAAGAGATGGTCAATGTTAATTATGTTGTCTAGGCCAGCAATGGCACATTTCTATTGTGTAGAAAGCCTGTATCCAGGAAGCAGGTCAGATTTGTCAAGGAAAGAAGCAATGAGAAAAAGGTTGCGGAAAATGTAGCCTAAAGCATCTTGGTCTAGCTTTGGGAATCAACCAAAGAAGTCTTATTTTGTAATTTTGAGTTGGAATCATCTTCTTGAAGTATGAAGAGTATGTTTGATCTTTTCATAAAGGTGTCTGAACCAGACCATCTCCCAAGGTTCTTGGCTGCTCCCAGTAAGAGTTGGCTTTTTTTGTTTTTCTATCTGAAAAAGGTGATCTCTCAGGGAGCTGAGATGGATACACATATTTGAAGGTCAATGTTATTTCTCATCTAGTGCTTGCCAGCTGGCATCTCCACCTGTAAATCTCTGAATTAACATCATGGTATTAAACAATTAAATTTCAGGAACAATATGTGGCTGATTAGCGATAGTGGAACTTGGTATGGCAAAGGACTATCTGCTGAATTTTAATTTAAAATGTGTCAAACTACGTGACATGGTGTTATATTGCTATATATCAATGCCAATGACATTACTGTAAATAGTATTAACTAGCTGGCTTAGGGAAGCCCAAGGAAATTTACACTTGATGTATCAAATTACAGCTCTGATTCCGGCTTCAAACTACACTCTTGTCAGAAACCATGGCTAAATAAGGAGAGTGAAATGCTCATTAGTTTGAGATAAAATTGCAGCTGGCTATTTAGCAAGTCCATTTGTGTCATATACTGAAGGTGTCCTATTGACATCTCATAGAAGTAGTACCTCTAGACCTCTTCACTGGTTTTGTGTCAATCAGCAACCAAATTCCTTGTGACATTTCAATTCTGTCAAAAATTCTTCCAAGAGAAAGAAATTATTAAGTAGAAACAGTGACCTGTTATTGACAGTCATACACAGAACTAGAACGTCAGCTATTGTTCAGACATTTAGGAACAGGGCCAAGTGTGTTTTTTCTCTGTGATTCACTTACTGGGCTATACATTTAGTCTACTGAAGCACAATCTGCTGGGCCAAGATTCTACAGAAACTTTTCCTTTTTTTTTTTTTTTTTTTTAATGTCGTTAGTCCTCCTTTCCAGGACAGCCTGTAGAAATGTATTAATATTATAAGAATATGCATGAATAGATAGCTTTATATAAATGTGAAAAAAAATCTTAACTACTTGTATGACTCAGACTAATAACTGTCAGAAAAAAAAGTTCAGAAACAGGAGAATCAGCATCTGAAACTGCACAGGGTATTCAGCTTAAATAGGCCGTGTATTTAAATATTTTGGTCTAACCAGATGCATAAGACCTGCAAATATTTGAACAGGCAGAAGATAAAATACAATTGTTGTCATAGGAAGTCAATAATTAAAAGCAAAAGATCAAGTAGAAAGCCACAGTTTAGGCTTTGCTACTGTATATGCCAGTACAGTTTCTGCTTTCCTTACTGTAGGCTCCTTCTTCCCATTCCTGGAATTCACCAGAGGTGGGTGGCTGGTGAGCTAAATCTCAGATGAGCTTTGGGAGTGCAGGTCTGTTCTGCCTCCCCTTTACTCACTGCTGAATAGTCTAACTAGTTTCAGAAGAACCACAGTCTGCCTGATATGTGGCTTCTTCAGGGTTTTAAGTAATGTTTGTGTAATTGCCAGAATGCTAAGGGAGAAATAATAGAAAAATACTATGTATAGTTATTAATCATAAGATTAATTATTCACAAACTGATTAATATTCTTTATAAATCCCATGTTCCTAAAGAAGAAAATTGTTTCTTAGGTAACTGGAGACTAGATAAATCTAGAGAGTTTTGATTTCCAGCAGAACTCGCAGTGATACAAAAATCATCCTCTAAGTCATGGCCTAGATGGGTTAAGCTGTGCATCATAGAAAATTCAGATTTTCTGTTATCTTTATTTCTCAGGGGGAAAGATTTCTTGCTATTGCCACAGGGCAGCTCCACAGAGCATCCTCCAGTTACTCCCTGGTTCACAAAAGCAGCACTTCCTAGACCTCGCATCCAGGGTGACCGCTGAAGTAGCTCACTAGAGAAAAGGGGATTAATAAATTATGTGTACTTAGTGTGATGGGTGCGTGTGGCAGAGAGAGCATGCAGGTCTGTGGTCTGGAAAAGTCATCTTTTCTATTTTCAAGCATCATCAGCCCGTTGCTTGTGCAGCCTGCCTGCATGGGCTCAGGCTGGACTGTTCCCTTTTCCTCCTGCAATGGGGAGGGTGGGTCAGGGCTGTGCGAGGGGACAAGCTTCCTCTGCATGAAGCTTGGGCATCGCTGGAGGCGTTAGCAAAGTTCATCCATCAGTTAACTGCGGTTACTAACAGCAACCTTCATTTTCAACAACCTTGATAATATGTTACCAAAATCCCAGAAGGTTTAGCCAGAGTTCCTTGCGGAGACAATTGGAGCTGTTAAAATAATTACATTTAATTTGCTTTGCCTTGATACCAATTTGTTGTTTGTCTTCATGAAGGTTTTAGCTTAGAAACCTTTATAAATTTCATCTTCTGTTATCTGAAATGTAGAATGGTGACACTCAAGATGATTTTAGAAAGGCTGTTCATGAATTCAGCTGGGAAGGTTTCACTGTACCAAATCTATGGCTCCATTTTCTCTCACTGCACCTCCTCTTTTTCCTGAAATATGGAAAAAAAAATATTAAATATGAAAAGTGCTGGTTATTCATTTACAACAATGACTTTTCTGGGAAATTTCCTTATCTTTCTTGTATCTCAATATGATGACAAATCATAGATTCTTGACCTGAAAAAGAAACCAAAACAACAAAACCCTCACAAAACTTAATTTTCTGGTGTGTATTTCTGTGTAAGTGCAAAATGTTGGGGTTTTTTTTCAGCTGTCCCCTTATAAAGGTGAAATTATAGCCGTGGATTCCCAGATGAAACACAGCTATGATCACTTTTAAAACAGTAATTCAAGTTAAGGTAAAATTCAGATTCAGTTGTAACTTTCTAGGGAAAGCATCTGGAGATACTATTTATTTTATTTGTACTTTCTCCAAGGCAAAGATCCTTTATCTTTTAGAATGCATCTTTACTCTCTGCAGCGGCTCTTGTCATGTCTAGCTTGCGGCCATTACTCTTGGACCTGTCATCTCAAACCACCTCAAAGAGTTCCTCCCTATCCTTGTTTTGTTGTTATATTTACATTCCACTGATATATGTCCTCTGTGCAGTATCATTTTCGACTACCCACTTCTTCAAATGTGATGGCCTCAGATCCTTAGCTTGTGTAAATTAGATTAGCTCTCCTCTGGCTAGGAGTGAATCAATGGGACTGCCACTGATTTACACCAGCTCAGGATCTATCCTGGTGCTTTTAATCATTTTTATAGCACATCTTCAAGTAATCAATGGCAAGTCTGTACTGTACTGAACTGTGGACTGAGTTACAGCCTTAGGAGAAATTCTAGTCTTGGTTATGTTGATTGAATTTCATTTAAAGTGAGAGTTCCACATTTGCACCTAGGGGCACAACTTGGACTTCCCTCACTGGAATACAGAAAAGTAATAGACCTTCTAAATAGAAAGAAATATTTGTGTGTCCTTTTTAGATGTTGGCTCTCAGGAGCGTTCATTCCTATTGTCTTAGATCCACTTTAACCAAAGAGAATTATTAAAAATTAGATAAATAAAATGAAAGATGGATTCACAAAGGGAAGAAAGGTAAGAGTTAACTGGATTTTAATTGCTGCCAGATTGCATCGAGTTTTCAAATGCTTTCTGGGGGAGGATACTCAGATTTCCCATCTCCAGCTGGGTTTGGGTTTCCAAATTTCTGTCAAACTAAGCCCGTTTCCTTGGTAACTGTCTCACTCTCCCACCTATGTATAAGGACAATTACTTCTTTCTGCTGAGCAGTGATGGTGGAGCCAAAGGAAAAGCAATAAGGTGAGTCTGCTGCACAAGAACCCTCCACACAAATTCCAAGTGGTTGGGTCTCTGTGGATCATGTAAGGATTACATGAATTAGGTAAGGACAGGGAAAAGTCACTGCAAAGAGCATGCTTTCCTCCATACTTGATATTTTTGCTCCATCTGGGTGCAGTTTTACATATTAACAGTTGCAATGATAAATGAAAAATGTGTCTTACATATGTGGGTGCTCAGGAAGTTTGGGGTTTTTTTTTCCTTCTTGAGACATTTTCCTTTTCCCCATGACTGCACTTGACTAATCCCTAAATCTGTACCTAGAGTCAGTTGTTGGTTTGAGGTCAGTGACCAAGTTCAAGATCACTGGAAAGTGTGAGTATGTGACCAATATTATAATTTAGAACTAATAGTCTGTCACTGTTTTCTTCTTCATGGTGCTAAAGGATTCATCAAGGTTTTGAGATTCACCCCTCATTTTTGCTTTAGATTTCAGACAAATTTGAGGCTGGTGAATCTGTCTACCTCAGTGGAAATTATGATTTTATTTCCTCCGTGCTGTGACAAATCTAGAATTTTGCTGTGAAGACCTTCTTTATCTTTCCTGTTGAAGTTTTGCTTTAATGGATGTGTTTGTCATATATGGTGATATATATGATATACACTGAGTCTCAGTGAATGGCTTTTTAATCTGTCTCATGATTCAATCCCTTTACACAGTCTCTTTCCTTAGTTTACATTACATAAAGGAGCTGACACTTCAATTATAATTTTTATAAAAGTCTAATAGACTGTTCAAACATGAGGAAGGCTGAAAAGTAATTCTCTCCTTCCTTGTCCTAATTACTCAGTTTTCAACAAAATGGTTTCCTTATATACTGAATTGATTTTCTATTACTTTTTTTTTAATATAAGACCACAGTAACAATTTGTGATACTCTTACAGCTACTACATCAATTATTTAATTGCTTAATCCACCCATTAATTCATCTGTTTTCATGTATCTTTCTTGGTTGCTCTCTTTAGTTGATGGACATTTTTCATGCAGAGGTAAGCTAGAAAGTGAGCTTCTACTTATACATCTCCAAGCTGGAGTGTCATTTCTTGCAGTTTTTAGGCTATTTCTAAAAGCTTGAGGCAAGGCCAGTACCCTGAGGATGGAGTCGTCAGAATTTTCATTAATCTGTGGGAGGCTCAGTTTAGCTTCTGCTTTGAAGAAGCACTGTCAGCTACATACAAACCTAATAAGACAATCACTTATGATGTTGGTCATTGGAGATTGGATCTTCAAAGGTCAGCCTTAGAATGTGCAAATCCTTTTTCTAAGGTGATGTAAGTATTGTATCTATAGACCGAGACAACCTATAATCCAAAAAACCATACAGAAAGTAAACAGGAGACTAATGATACCTCTACTAAACACATAATGCTTACTTTGACTTTTATAAAGAGGTAATTTGCAAAAGTGGACATAATCCTGCTATACTTTATAATTTAAATGTCATTCAGAATGTATGCTGACATGCAACTGATTAACAGCAAACTTTGGTGGCAAATTAATTAGTATTTAATCCAGAGGCTGTATTAAGAAGTGATGTGATAAAAATACTGTGTTTTTTTATTCCAGTAGTCATTCAATTAACATGCACAAAGAATCTCGACCTTCTTCTGAGTTTTGCATATTTTATTTAAAAGCATAATAGCCATGTCTCACTTATATGAGAGTTGGTACAAACTCAACAAACTCCCAAGATACAGGCTGGATTAATGTGAAGTGCTTATGATAAAAGAGCAATTGTACATTTTTTTAAAGAAAAAGTAATGCAAATAAATATGGCTTAGATGAGTCTGTTGATTTTAGCATCTTTTGTATACTGTTTATATTCCTTACTCTTCCCTTATTTTGCTAAGTGCACTGTGTGTAGTTTTTAGACTGCCATTTATCTTTAAGTATCTCCTTGTTTCTTTTCTAAAATCAATGGCTTACAGGACTGTGACTTAAAAAAAAAAATTACAAAAAAATATTTTTTTTTTTGTGCTCGTAGATGGAACTCTGTGTAAATAATTTATCTTGCAGCAGTTTTCTGTTCTTTCTTAATCCTTCCATCTACTTCTTTCTTATTGGAGCCCATAATGATATTCTCTCTTGCAGATAACAGTTATTCTGCTGGAAGCTCTCTGGTAGAACAGTTGTGCCATTATGGTGAGAATATTAATGCAGAGTACTTGTGACAATGGCCACTATTCAACAAGAAAGAGCCCAAAATTTATATGGGGGAGAAAGAAGCCATAGCCTGTAGGCAATAGAGATTAAAGTCTATGTCCCTTTCTTTACATTATTCAAAGATATATTTGTGTGTGGGTTTTTTAATTCAGTAGAACCCCATGTTACTGTTACGATGGCTACAATCTTCAGATGTGTATGTATTTTCTCAGCAGCTAGATTAGAAAAAAAAAATGCACTCTTCCCTTTCCAGTTTTTATCTAGCGGCATCTTTAAAGCTGATGAAGATGTGGTTTTCAAACTCTCAGATTTTGTCAGGTTAAACAGTCTGCACATAACTGGAACAAAGAAAAGAAAGTTATCATGATAAGTCAACCTACATCAAACCAGGAAAAGTGCCACTCATTTGTAATCTGGGTACAGTCCAAACCTTTGTAAATTATACATTGAAATTCAACTGTGATAGTGGGTTTTTAATACTTGCAAAGCTGTATTTTAAGTGATGGATAACTGGGTGGTTAGTTCTAGTAATCATGACTCCCTGGCACTGGGGATAAATATTGCAGTGCTGGAAGTGAAAAATTGCTTGTGAAGACACTGGCTCATTTTGTGTCATACATTCATAGATGGAGAGGCCCTTTGTGTATCATTGTTTCCCGGAGCACCTGTTTAGACATGAATAGAAAGTATCAAAATGGAATGGGGGAATTTAAATTACAGAATTTTTGTTTTGTAGTCTCAGACATGTCTGTCATGTTTGGCACGTTTTATCATTACTTGCCATGATAATTACTGTGGCTCTAATGCCTTTCATAGATCAAGAGCTACTCTGACATTTGATTTATTTATTTAACTTTCGTAAACTGATATTTTTAACACTGTGACACGTGGAACAGGGTGCCCAGAGAAGCTGTGGCTGCCCCATCACTGGCAGTGTTCAAGGCCAGGTTGGACACAGCTTGGAGCAACCTGATCTAGTGGAAGGTGTCCCTGTCCATGGCAAGGTTTGGAACTAGATGAGCTTTAGGGTCCTTTCCAACCCAAACCAATGTGTGATTCTATGATACATATATTTTATCTCTGTAAATCTAATAATAATGTGCTATGACTACATTCTTGGATGGTGTAAATCAAGACAGGTTCACTTAGGACAAAGCACACAAGCTGAGAATCTGGTCTACAAATTTTCATAGAAGTGCTGAGCAGTGGGCCATGGCCTTGTTTTGCAATCATCTGTTAGAAATGGAAGAAGTTCCCATAGTTACCCTGTTCTAAACTCAGTATCTGCTTGTCATTTCAATAGCAATTGCTGTGTTTCTCTGCTTAATATTTTAGTTTCTCTCTGCAGTATTTCTCAGATACTGCAAACTTTCTTCTGAGCCTTTCTGGCTCACTTTCAGCAATGAAAGTCAGCCTACTGTTGCTAAATGTCAGCAATACAATTACCCACGCTAGGACTCAACACCTCCCCTCCCTCTGTCTGTCTCCTTTTTCCATGTGGCAAATGACAAGTTTTCAGGAAAAACACAGCAGGTGCTTGTGCTCTTGTATGTCTCGGTGAGCTTCCAGGACCTCCTAATATTGAATGAAGGTGATATTTCCCTAGAATACCCTTTTCACCCGGTTCCAATATAAACTAAGCCAAGGGATTGACATCATTTGACAAAACATTATTTCTCTCAGGCTTCTAACCTTACTGTTCAACATAACTAAGACAGAACCTTGACCTGGAGTCCATGAGTGTTTTCCACTAAAGTGCCTGAGCTCTTTGTGAGGTTTCATTCCCAAATGACTTGTATGATTTAGTATATGTATTTAATATGGAATAGAACATCCTAATTCTTAGTGGGAAAGAATGTCCACAACCTTTATCTTAAAACGTATCCCCATGCCTTTTCTTACATCTTTCTTTCCTCCCTCTGCTTTCTGCTTGTGTGTACTCTTTTGAACAGCTTCCAGCCAGAAACAGAATTGTCACATCTGAATGCCTGCTTTGACAGAACAAAGTGCATCCAGGCTGGGGCTGAAGTGGAGGAAAGAGCCTTATTGTCATGGCTTTGTGTTCGGTAGTGGCTGCTTGTTGGGCTGTCACCTCTGCAAGGGGAGCACCCGCTGCACTGCTTGGAGCTGCACAGCAGGGCAGTATCCTTGGGTGTCCCCACACTCTTGCACAGTGGCTTAGGGCCAGCTTTCCTCTCCTTCGGAGGAGGAATGTCACATTCAAAGTGAGAAATGGTGAAGCTCCCTGTTGTCACACTTCCCCACTTTGTAGTGTAGCTACAGGAGGCACTAACCTAAGACAGCTTTAAATGAAAATGCTTGGGATTCAGTACTACCATAGTAACTGCAGGACCACTGAGCAAAGCATGGGCTGGAAAGCCTGTTTGGGATTTGAATGAGACATGCAGCTAGACTGCGGCTTTTCATGATGCTTTTTAATAGATTTCAGCAGTATCTGAACTTGATAGTACAAGCTTACATGGATAGAACTGAGCCCTAGATTTGACTGCAGTATTGTCATTCCATCTGCAGCTTGATTTTTTTAAGCAGCAGCTGTTTTGCAGCCTCTGGATGTAATTGCAATAAGAGCTTAACATCCCTATTGCTTTCTGTAATGTAGCAGTTGGAGGCATAAAGTAATGAAGGATCTGATTGTCAAATGTACTAGAAATAAATTAACACTGACCTGGACATTCAGGTGAGCAAATGAAGAACTCTAAAGTAGTTCCATTTGCTTTGTCTTTGCTGCAGTTACATGCATACTTTTATGTTGATTATGCCTACAGCATAAATTTGTATTGCAGGAAATCTGCAAGAATAGCAGTCTGAAATCTCCTCCTAATTTGATAATTTGTCTTATTATTCAGATTTATTGCACTGAGCAGATACTCAGAATTTCTCTAGTCATGTAATGTCTAGAAATTTTCTGCCATAGGGAGTTCTCAAGATCATTATTTTAGAGACCTCATCCTTTGACAGAACAGTGCTGTTTGCTTAAACACTTAATGGAGCGATTCCTTTCGTGAAACAAAGGAATGCCTTGATCAGGTATTCAGACTTCACATTTCATCCCTATTGTTATGTATGTGAGTGTAAGGCATACCATTTCTTCAGGTAAGGTTATGGTATTCATCATAGCTTGAGTTTATAAAAGGATTTCCATTTTGTTCATCAGATACTTGTCTGACTTTGCTGACAGATTGAGTCAAGTCTCTTTTTTATTGCAGATTAATTGGAGTGTAAGATTAATTTAGTGTCTTCCAAAGCCCTTTGCTACAAATCCTTTTATTTTAGCCTTTGTTTGCCCTGAAAAAAAAAATTGCTGTCTTTTTAATATGATGCATAATAGAACAGTTAACCTGTATTACTTCTGCCAATGTTATTAAAAACCTTATATTAAAATGTAAACAAGACATATATGGAAGAAAATATGCTTTATTGATAGTAGTCAAGGTTAGAGGAAAACCACTGTTCTGTAATCCTATTTGTGTTTTCACAGCTGTGTTATTAAGGGAGCTGACCTGTTTTGACTTTGGATAAGAAAGGGGAGCACCTACCAAAGAATGTCTATAGTGAGCCCTAAAGTTATTCAGATAGTATTACAAGTATAAAAAAGATGATAGAATGCTACCATGCATTTTCTTTGAGGCTGTATCTGATGATAGACTTGAAATAATGAGTTTTTGTTTGACCTGCTACAGGCAGAATTATAGTACTAAATTTATAAGGCTGGAGCTTCACACAAGCGAGAGGCATCTTGTCTTGTGCAAGGTATTGACACCGGGAACGAAAATAACTTACGATAAAGATTGTACTTTATAACTGGTGATGTGTTGAACACCAGTATCTGGAATAAGTAAATGACTCTATTTTTCCAGTGGCTTGAATACCTGAAATGTTTAAGATAAATTTAATTCATTTCAAGAGCTTCAATTACCTGAACTGGTGCAACATTCTTTACACCTATTTTTCCTGTAGCGCTGGTAAATATTGTCTTCGTTATTCCTAGTGAACAAGATTTTCTAGTTTTGAGTAATTTGTATCTGAAATTACTGTTTATGCAAGACAAGGAATAAGGGCATTTTTTGTTTGGTTTTTTTTTTAGCTTTTGCATGCTAGAATTCTCTAATCTGCTTTTATTGTTTCAGTTCTTTAATTGTTTCTGCTTACACATATATCCTGTACTACCTCTATATATTTTAAGAGTATACATAAAAGCTGCCATTGTCTTACCAAGTTTTTGCAGCCTATTAAATTGTCCAGTGGTACTGAAAATGATTAAACTCAACACTGTAGGAATGAGAGTCTAAAACAGGAACCTGGGCTTTTAAAGCTGTGATATCTTGGAACTTTCTACCTGTTGAATAGGTTTACAGAACACTAGCAAGTGTAAATACATCCAGGGTGGAATTCAAAATGTGCACAGGTTTTAATAAAAGCAACTGTGCATTAAATAGTCCTAGTTGTGGAAGGTGAGTGGAAATCTAGTTAAACCTCTCATCTAGTTTGGGAGGTTCCTAAGTAATGCTTCTCTGCTTAGCTGAAGAAGAGACAACTTAACATCATCAGGATAAGCTAATGTGGCCTCCAGCCACGGTAAAGTGTAGTCCTTGACTGACAGGCAGCACATGTGGTCCTGATTTCCTTCCCGGACAACGGACCAGCAAGACCCTGTGCCAGGAAAGGGGATTCTTGCATTTCTGTCTTGGGGCAGCAGCAAAGACAACTTCAGCAGTCTAGTTTCAGCTTTGTTCCTCATGTTTTAGCTGATCCAGAGTGGACTTAATCCAACTGTTTACCACTAAAGGCTTTTGTGGGGCCACGCTAACATCTAAGAAGTAAGTGGAAAGTTAAAAAAATTAAAATACTCTTACTAACCTATCAAACTTAAAAAAGGAAGTTCTTTTAATCAAAAAAGCCCAAGGGAAGCACTGGAGTGTTTACCATGAAAGTAAATTACTTGGCTTGCAGAAAAGACTCTGACATCAAAATAAGCTATACAAGCCGTGAAAATACAAAGCGGAGAGATCTATTAGAACAAAAGGTACTGCATTATCCATACTCTTGGCAGTAGTGGGAGAAGGGACAGCTAGTAGGACTGTAGGGGAAGATGCATAACTATCAATTGGACTTTAAGTTTTATCAGCACCTGTATGGCTTGAAGCTTTTCATCTGCACAGTTCCTGAATTTATTAATCTCCATTTTATTTTTTCCATCTATCTCTCTTTTTATAAATTAGATGCGCCATTTCTTACCTTTCTTCAGGGAGGTAGAATTGTCAGTGTGCAGGATTCTGAGGAGCTCAGGTTAATGTGCTCGTCCTGACCCACTAAGTCTTTTGCCTGCAAAAAACCCCTACATTCTGTAATGTTCTGATGGCAGAATCCAGAATTTAGAGACATATGTTGGACAGCTGCTATGAGCTAGCCCAGCATGAGGGTGGAGCAGTCTGTGTATACTCTCTGAGTAGCTATTATGTGTCTAGAGGCCAAAAACTATAAAAAAGTTGGATGTTGGTTTTAGCTGGAAATTTTCTTTGCCTAAATTAGTCTTCCCAGATGCTGGTGTAGATAAATAATGTATGGAAAGAAGAGATGCTTCTAAAAGTACTTTGCAGTAAATTACCTTCAAATGTGTGTCTATAAATATATATATCTATATGAACTTAAGTAAACATTTGCAGGCTCTTTCAAAGTTAAGTATTTTTGAGTTATCTTGGAGAAACCTTCATTATGAATAATTATTGTCAAAGCCTTGATCTGGAGAGATAAATTACTACACAGTTGTATATTTGTGCAGCATCTGATTTTGCACAGTTTATAAGAACTTATTTCTGACCATGCCTGTTTGAACTTACAAAAACTCAGTCTTGCTCTTCCTTTTTAAATAGTCACCAGCTGTGTTATTTTCTTTCATTCATTCAGCTAATTTTTTCCACATTTAAATAGCTTGAGAGCTATGTTAAGGCTTCATTCTGTTCAACACTCAAATTAAAATTCTGATTTCTGCAGTGCCTGGCATTTCTGACTAGCACTTTAGTGACTAGCTCTGATCTTTTTATTAAAGAGTTTACATGACAGTTGCAATTTTAGAGGGAAAATAAAAATAAGCAAACAGCCTTTTCCCCCTGACATGGCTGTTTACAACACAATGTGGTTGTCTTCCTCATGTTCATGACGTAGTCACACACTTTTGCCTTGTGGGACATCATTGAATTTTACTTAGAATATATTTTAAAGGGAAATTGTTCTTGGGGATTTTCATGACAGCGGATACTATATTTTTACAAATGGACTGTTTTTCCCATCCAAGGTGGTTAAGAAAATGCAGGTAGACATATCTGTTTTGAATTCTCTTCCTCAGAATTTGCTTACTGGTTGCTATCTAGCAACCAGAAATATGAGGCTTGTAAAGTGTGGCAAAGCAGCCACATTTGACAGGCAAAAGGTCTAGTCCAGGTAATTTTCTTTGACTCCAATGAGACTTGACTAAGACACAAGGAGGCTAGTATATAACATGGAAAAATCTATCTTTGTTCTGAACTTAGGTTAAGCTACTGATCCAAGACATTTGCTACAAGGTATTCTGGAGCAGTCCTGAAGATCTCATGACCAGTGTTGTTACTCCCATCTCTCCCAGATGTCAGTTAAATCAGGATAGATGCTTTACTCAGTTTAGAGAAAATGAAGTGCTAATGCAGACTGCAGGAACAGAAGATTTATTTAGAGCACTTGTCCCTCTTTGGAAGACAAAGCAGTAGGTTTAAGTTAAAACTGCCAATATGGATCATGCTGAAGATAAGCAACATTGAAACCAGCACTGTCAGCCTTTTGCAGTCTTGTCCTTGGGCTTCTCTGAAGAGGTGGGAGAGTGGACAAATGGCTCTAACATCCTTGCCTTGTTTCACTTCTTCAATTCTATAGATTTCTCCATGAAAGGAACTTACAGATAACCTCTGCTTTGATTTTTCATCAGAAGGTTATGGTTGGTTTTGTGGAATGTATATCTGGAGGTGATTAGTTACTACGCTGATACCTCTTTCAGCTGCTCAGGCTGTGCCAGCCTTCAGCTCTGTGTGCAGAGGCTCACGCTGAAGTGAAGGATACTCCTTTCACCTTGCCAGAAGGAGCGGGTGTTGGGGCCTGAGAGAGGGTGTCTGCCCTAAGCTGAGTATGTTGCATGTATTTCTGTTTGCATATGCAGGATCTGTAAACATCTGCCTATACAAAATAATTTGAAGGAGACAAGTAGTCTTACATAGAAGCAAAGAAAGAAAGTGTATGTTATGAAGCCAAGATTTAATCCTTCAAATTAGATCTTGATGTGAGAGAAAGCCGTGGAAGAACTTGAAATGGCTAAAATACCAGTATGAATCTTTAAATGTTTTCAACCATCTCATTTCCAGTTAAATCTTTACTAGCCACCTGTCTGCTAAGCGCTACCTTTCCTCTCTCCGTGCTACCTTTTATCATGAGTACCTCCTTTTTATCACCTGCCAGTTGCTCAGCTCTTGCCCTTCCCTGCTCTGTCCCCAGTCATTCAGTTCTTTTTGCCTTCAGCATTCCCTTTTTCTTTCCTCTAGGAACCCCCTGGGAACAGATATTCATGACTAGTGATTTGGGAAGGCCTTTTCATAGGTTAAATAGGAGTCCATCAACATCTCTGCAAAACTTTTTTCAAGTTACTCTGATGAAGCTTGGCTCATGGCCAATTCATATGGAAGCTGTGCTGCCAGATGCGGTACAGATCCCACAGGATGATGATTTATCATTGGCCACTGCTATGGTTCCTGATGTTGCCTTGAAAGAATAAATTATGCTGTCAGTTACTAACTGCTTGTCATACTGTTACAAAGGATGCTAACCCAGGTTTCTCGGGTTGTGTAAAACCTGGATGGCTGAGACAGACTGGCTGCCTGTTTGCTCTGTCTAGGTGTTGGCCTTGACTGATCTCTTCAATCTGTATGTGTGAAGGCAGTATGATGATATGTTAAAAAATAATAGGAGTTTGAATTTCAGTACATAAAACCTTTCTGAGATGAGCTTCTAAGAAGGAGGAGGGAGTAAAAACAGAACAAGTGAAGAATGTGTAGCAATATGATGACAGAACAGTATTTTAAGCAAATAAAGAAGCTTGTTTTCCATTCTCAATTCTTATGCCTTTTACTATTGAAATTGTCCAAATAAAAGACATATATAATGTAACCAATTGATTCTATTATATGAAATGATGCTGTTGGCCACATTGATCTGACTGATTACAGGTCTTGCAATACAAGCAGCGGCATTTGTTTTAACTGAGAGAAAGCAGAAACAAGAGTGTCTGCGTCACATCTGTGCTTTTTATGAGTTTTTATTTGCCCCTGCTCTTTTTATGATGTGCTTTTACCAGTAAGAAAGGGATTAAAGGAGGGAAGAGAAACTGCTTTGCCTTGCCTTTTGACTACCATCAGGCTTGATTAGCCCCTGAATCACACTGGGTAGACCATTCTTAGTACTGTATGCATTTTAGTATCTCAACACTTTATTTCGAATTCTTCCTAACTGGATTATTATTTTTTTTGTGAGAAGTGTTATCTGCATAAGCACTCTAGTGACTTGCCCTGAATCACACTGATTGCTGGCAATGCAAGACTTGCTCTAACACATCAAAGCTAATATGAGACTTGGCGTAGCAATAGTAAGAAACAAGTTGTAAGTATTAAACATACCAAGCTCTTGCCTTTCCAGGAGACAGTGTAACAGCTTGCTTTATTCATAACACCAAAGGAAACTCTCTGGACCTTAAACTGGATATTCATGTATCTTGTAGGGAGGAAGCTGAGTTGGGCAAGATGGAAAAAAAATGCACCTAATTTGTGCCTCATTGCATTTTCTTCTGGAAACTCTTTCTGAATTACTTTATATTTGGACTTCTGTCCCAATGTAAGATGAAACATTTGCATATGGGGCTTCCCCACCACCACCATAGAAAAGAATATCCATTTTCCAGGCACCTCTGATAAGAAACTATAGTATAATCTGCAGTTTTGATAGAACCAGAAGGAAAGATTGGAATAAATATGATCATTCTCTCTCCATTTCCTTGCTGTGATCCATCAGTTCATTATATCAAGGTCAAAGCTAAATATTTTAAACTCTTTTTATTTTACAAAATGGAAAATGTCAGCAAATGTCAGGATTAGGAACACTGTTGACAGAATCAGTGCTACAAAACATCGTTTATGAGAAGAGCAGAACATATAAATGCTGTGAAGCTCTTAGCTTTTAAGGGACAAACATATACCTTCCCAACACAGCATTATGCAGTTACATTAATACCCTTACTAGACAAGGTTTTATGGCAGCTTCCTTTGCTACCAACATACAAATCCCTCTGATTTAGATTTGTTTTGACGTCTCCCTCTCTTCAGTACATTCCTCCTTTCCTGTGTTAGAGATCAATTTAAGCAACCTTCTGCCCTTTGAACTTGTTTTCTCTCAGAACTCAAGACAGTCTAAAAGGCTTTTCCCTAGAATGCAGTAGTACTGTAAATGATAGCCACCATACGTCCGTTCACCTTGGCATGCTGCTGCAATAAAGAGAAAATAGTCACGTATTTTGTGGATGCTGTTTTGCCTTGCCTTATTGTGTGCTTTCAGCTCCTTAATTCAATTAATACAGAGTTTTCTATGTATTTTTATGAAAAGCAATGAATTGAGATCAGTACAAGCCTACAGAAAACAAAAAAGCACACTGTAGAGTGACTGTTTCTTTCATTCCATTAAATACTTAAGCACATACTTAATTTTATTTGGAATTACAGTGAGACCTTAGCAAATTTTAAAATAGCTTTCTCAATCAAGTAAGTTAATAAATTGAAAACAAAGAAGACAGAGGCAGCCTAGAATTTTAAACAGCAGACCTCATCCCTTGCCAATCCCTCTACCACAAAACCTGCAAAACAAACACATAGTAAAGCAGATGTCTGAATTCTGAACAAAATATTTTTAAACATAACTGTCTGGCTGAAAACTAGGAAGGTGGCATTGATCCCAGGAGAATTTTTTTGGTAATGTTTTTTTCTTTTTTTTCATTTAAAATTTCATCCTGATTCAGTCATAAATGATTTGCTGAAATTCAGTTATTCATTCAGCTTCCTCAGAACCATAATGTATGTCTTGGTCTCCCAATAGTTAAATGAGTTAAGCATTTCTTGGACTGTTTTTCCAAGCTGAGGCTCTTGTTTAGAAAAAGTACCTGCAGAATTACTTGTTTTTTTTTAGGAAAGTGACAGTGCTGTGACAATTGAGTTAAAAACTCTGTTGTTAAAAGCCTCTCTCATGGACTTAGATACTGATCTAATTAAAATTTCCACTTAGTGATTGCAGTGGCCAAATTTGATTCTAACTTTTATGTTCTGAGTGACATGACTTCGTAACTTCACATCTTTGTGTTGGATGCCTGTACTGCTTCACACACAGGCCAGCTAACCTAGCCCTTATGGTTTTCAAATCTGGTATCACTCTGTGGGATAGCTGTAGGAAGCTCGAGTTAAGTTATAGACTCAAATGTAATTTAAGATATAATGTTGGGAATGGCACTACTTGTGCAGACTTTGTGAGAAATATGTTATGGGATCTGTGTGCTGCATCCCCAACTTGGGAACTACCCTTTAGTCTGAATGGCATTTGGTCCATAGTTATTAATACAGGAAAATAAGGATAAAAGGAGAGGCTGCTTTTGCTGACATGAAAGAGCTTCTGTCCATATTTCCTTTTTTATATGAGCTACATCTGCCGTTGCTGCTGCCAAGCTCATAACTTCAAAGTCCTTTCTGTCCTTGTACACCATAATTCTATGTCTTGCTCTCCATTTCCTATCTTTCTAGTTACTGTTGTTTGTTTTGTTCTTATATCTGTGTATATCTTTTTGGTTTGCCCCAAGCAGATTTTTATTCTTTGTGAGTTTGTAATCTCTCTTTGTAGCTTTATCACTATCCTGATTTTTATGGATTTATTAAAATTATTTTTTTATGAGATTGTTTTGCTTCACAAGCTACCTAGTTCATTCCCTAAGAGATTCTTCCATACATATGAAAGATTTCCCAATTCCATGTTAGTATTTTAATTCTTGTTCAGCTTGTGACTTTATTTCATTTCCTTACATTCCCACTTCAATTTACTTCTATCTCTTCAAGAATTCATTCAGAAGGTGGATTTGAACAAGATATTGCAGCTTTAATCCATGGACTCCTGCTTAGGTATTTTCCAATTTCTACTGAAGACACTAATCTTCATTTACAATGAAACAACTTAATAAGCTGCGGAAAATTGATAACGCAATTTAATTGCCAGTGGTTATGTATTTTCTTAGTATAGCTAAAATCCCACCAAAGGTGGTATACAAGTGGCAACAGAAACTCTCAACTAAAGAACTAAAATAATGGGAGCAAATTAGGAAATACATTATAAAAAAATGACAAGACACTTTTACAAAGTTTCTTTTATTTATTCAACTTTCATAAATATCACAGAGAGTGATAACTTGGTTTATAAATTGAAGGAATAAAGTGAATGTGGCAACATGAAAAAATATAAACAATTATATTGTCAGTTATTGTTTGAATTATTCATTTGAAATATCTTTTAAGAGTTTCTCATTGCATTTGTAAGGCAAAGAAACATATTTATAAGAGTAAAATGTGCTAAATAATTATTGAGGTATGCATCAAAGAACCCTTTTGATTTTAGAATAAATATTCCAAACTGCCACTTCTGATTTTATTGTCAAACGTTGGAATATTTGATGTTTGCTATAAGATTGCAACCTGAGGCAAACAATTTTATAAAAAAGATCAACTTTCATCTTTCTCCAAAGGAAGTGGAGAGATGTTGTGATTGACTTAGAAAAATAGAAATGTGACTGACAAGTTGATAAATAATAGGGCAATCACAAATACATTTCAATTAATATGAACCAATTTCAAAATTTGAAAAATTGGTGTTTGTAGCTACACATCCTCTGCTATTGCCAGGTAGGGTGTTATTTTCAGCCTACACTGATTTACATGCAACTTTGTATTTCCAGATAATTAGGATGTTTATGGAAAGCCGTCCACTACAAATACAATTATCATATTCTTTCTCCTTAAAAGCACATGTTTATTCACCAAACAATTCTCAAGGTCTCTATATGGAAAGAAAAATTGAAGCTTTTGTTGGGGGTATGGAAAGTTAGCTTTCACTGGCTGAACTTGCATAAAAGTTAATTAAGGCTAGCTCTCTAGTCAGCCAATCAAATTACATATCACAAAATTACTTTTTTAATAATAATAAAAAAGCCTACTAGGGAAGCACTTCGAAATAATAGCAGTAAACCAGAAAAATATATAATGAAATATACAGAGGATGTAGCAGAAAAATCATATACATCAATTATCGTAATATTAAAAGCTCTGTGGTTTTTAAAAACTTTAATACTCGTCTAATAATGGCACAGTAGGAAAAATGTGCAATAGAAATACCCAGTTCATTCGACATTTTCTGAAGCAGGAGAAGTTTCAAAACCAAGTTGGGGTGAATTTGAGGCATTTTGGGATAAAGGAGTGAGAGAAGCATTAAACATTCAATGGGAAGTACAGGTGAGAAAAAAATAATATTTCAAGTTGTCTCTTGGTGCAAAATTAAGTCTTATAATGAAATATTCATGGCACATTCAATCGCTGTAACTCAGATCAGACACAGTCCCAGGTCTCTCAATCTCTTTGCTGTTAACAATTAACAGGGTCAGGATCAAGAGACCCAATTAATAAAAAATAACTCTCAAAAAGAAAAAAGATTTTTGCCATTGACTTCAGTGGGATGAACGTCTACTATCTAGTTCAATATATACCAATGCAGGCGATATAAAATATTTGAAAACCAGTGCAGAAATATTGTGTAAGTATTAAAATTGATGAAATAGAAAGTGATCATCACTGATTCCTAGGTTTTGACTTCTGTCTTTCATCCTCTATGTTCAAAACCATGATTATTTGCACAGTTGTTATTAAAAGAGAAGTTGGTATTCTTTTTTAAATGTGGTGAAGTTGGTGAATTGAATTTTTTCACTTCCAATCTCACAGGTTTGGATTAAAAATGCTTCAAAGTATGCTGTTAATCTGTTACAGTCAAAATAATGGGTAATTGGAACTGAATGTCTTTTTTATCTGGCTGCATCTAGCTAACAAACAAATCTTTCTATTAATTGTTAAGTCGTAATGACTTCAAAAGACATTTCTCAAGTCAGTGCTGGAACTCTGATAATCTAATCTCCATTGGGCACTGTGACTGCATTGAGCTGCCTTGTCGTTAGTCTTGTCAGCTCTGTACCTACTTTTATTCCCGTAAGTTAATGAAAGACATTATATTTTTTGAGAAAGTAACCTTTCCAAAAGTAGTTTTACAGGTAAGGCTTTAGAAGGCACAGTTGTTTTTTAATAATAATGATTTTCCACTATTAGTTACTTAGTTTCAGGAGCTGTTTCCTGGTAATGCTTAAGTAGCATAAAAAGAGAGAAAAGAGGATGCCACCTGATTTCTAAATTTTCTCACTTTTGTGAGAGACGGACTGAGGTAAAATCCTGAATAATTTGGTCAGACAAAACACCATCTGAGCAAAGAGGGAGTTTGGTTTGAGTGCTTGATCAAGCAGAGCTTGATTTGTTACGTTAAATGCTGAAAATGATTGCACATGCAGAGGAGCGTGCAGACACATGTGGAAAACTGTCACATCTCATCCTAAAATGTAATGGTCTCTTTCAGCTTAAGTGACAGACTCCACCTTCACCTATTACGCTTCTGAGAGCCTCTGTAAAAACCCTTAAGTGCCGGTGAGCCCTGTGTCTCTGGGTAAACCATCTTCCTGTGGCTGCACTGTCAGTGCGGGAGGCCCATGAAGGATGTTGCTCTTTGTGAAAGGAGGCAGATGGAGGAAGAGTGAGCTGCAGCACCATGATAAAGCCCAGGTCTCTATTCAGGAGCTGGGCTGGCTGTGCTTATGTGCACAGTCAGTGCTGCAGCTCTCAGATGTTCTGAGGAATCACATTTTAAAGAGAGTGAGAGGCCAGGGTGGATGATGCTTTTGGAGCAACCTGGTCCAGTGGAAGGTGTCCCTGCCCATGGCAGGGGGTTGAAATTGGATAAGCTTTAAGATCCCTTTCAACCCAAACCAGACTGTGTTCTTCGATCCAGCTGATCAGCACCTAGGCTGGCTCCCATCCGCTTAGTTCACTTTGAAGGCTCATTAACATAGCATCATACTGGGCAAACAGTCGGCTGATCACTTTCACATTATATATCAGTAGCAAGCATGAAGTTCCCTTTACTTATATTAATTAAATTTGTTAAGACTTTATGGTAGAAGTACAGAGATTTAGAAGCAAAAGTGAGAAAGACAGTTCCAGAACAAAGGTGAGGAGGGCTGTAGTATTTTACAGTGTGAGGTAATAATTAAATAGGCACTGTGAGGCATTGTGGAAAAGATCTAATGACAGTATGTAAAAGAGATGATATGTAGATATGATTCAATATATTTGATAACAAGAACAAATACTTCATAAGCCTGCTGTGATGCCATATTCTCCAAGATTTGCCTCTGACATTGCCATACAAATAAAGACAAGGAATATTTCTTTCATGGCAGACCTTAGAGGTAAAAGGTCTTGGAAAATTTGATTAAAATTTCGGTAGGGTTGCCTGAGTTCATTTGGCTAAAACCCTTTCAAGACATGTATTATGAAATGTGTTGATTGTTTTTTCCTGAAGTATCATTTAAAAAGTGACTCTTGTCATACAGTATATTGGAAAAAAAAAGGGATTCCGTCATTTGGAGAATATCAGTCTCTTGTCTACATGAAGTGCATTGGAGTTCACAGCAAAGTAGACATTTAAAAGATCGTCAGCTTGACACTGTCAAGAATATTATTTTAAATAATTCTTGCTTGAACTTGTCTCCACAAGGGTCTATTTCTGCCTGTGCCTCTCCTTTTATTTGTGAAACCCACAGCTGTGGTGCTTCACTTGTATTGAAAACCGTAAAAACGCAACAACAAAGAAAAAAAAGCAAATAAAAAACACTGAAAGAGAGTACAAAATAGCTGCTATTCTGTTCCCTGGGCTCTCTGCTTAAGAGCTCTATTCACTTAAAACATTTTCCAGCTTCTGAAACACTTGATTAAAGTCAATTGGGGAAAAGATAAGCTCTTAAAAGTGCTAATTTGTGACTCAGAAAACTTGAATAAGTCTAAACATGAAATTCTGTGTTGCTCTGTATTTATGATTATGGGGCTTGTTTGGAGAACATTTTAATATTTCATTGCACACTCTCTGCCCTGTGTTGTGTATTTTTTAAGGCATTCATTAGTACAGTGGTGCAGTTCAACTATAAGCTCCCCCAACCTCCTTTCACTCACTTTAGAAAGTCTCCTTCAGATCAGAAGCCAGGTTTTTCTTTTCTTCTGTCTTTGTCTGGTCAGATAAGCCCACATGGAGTCCCTGCTTGACCTCATGTACCAAACTATCAGTTGAGCTGATATTCTTGTTTAATTAATATCCACTTGTTTTTAGGCTGTGGTCATAGAGATGAAATTCAGGAATAGAAATAGAACAAGTTGTGCTGTGACAGATGTGTGCAAAAAAGCAAGCTCTGCATTGAGACAGTAAGAAAGGAGGCCAAACATTAGAAGGTAACTATTTGAAGCTATGACAGATCTAACTGCACCTCCGAGACGTATGTTTGCTATCCCTGGAGTAGAGTCATAAAATGACGTTTAGGAAATATACCCAGTGTTCATAGCTTTTTCCAAATTAAGATGGATTATATTTCAGTGTATTAACCACTTTGTGTGTCAAACCCAATTTATTTTTTCATAATGATGGCATCCTCTACATACTGTCTTCCTATTTTGAAGGTTATTAAACATCTTCTAATCTAGTAATTACTAACTCTTCTCTCTTTTCTGTTCTTGCAAGAACAAAAATATCACTGCATATTTTAAGATAATCTTATGCCTTGTCTCTCACACCTCCCTTCTCCAGTCAACTTTTTTTTTTTTTTTTTTTTGGTGTATTTGTGAGTATCCTGATATTAACAGCAGTTATGTATTTGCCTTCGGAAGGGAATTGACTCCTTCAGCTGACAGTTCTAGTCTGCCCTTCGGCTGCTAGTATAGTTGTGTTGTATAATACATAGATGCTTACATACAGCCTACAAGGTGAAAAGCATCAGGCTTTTGAACACTTGCAAGCCTTTTCAAAACCTTAAAAATAAGTAGTTAGTGGGGCCTTAGGCCCTATCTTCCGTCCATAAGTGTATCAGGCATGCATCATATTAAATTATTCCCATGTCATGCTGGTCTTTAAAAGGGTTATGTTTGTCCCTCTTGCAGTTAAATCTGAAGTGCCAAATCCGTTGCTTCAGTGTTGGTGAGGGTTTCAGGAGTGCCGTAAGACTTTTCACATTTTAATTCTTGGCCAAGCATTGGTGTGCCCCTAATACAGATGGGTTGACACTTGAGATTACTGACTTCATGGATTAAAACTGTTTCAGAGTCCCCTGATTTCCTAATAAATTGATTCACACAATACAAATGGCAACTCTGCATTGTCACGTTTAAGTAAGGAGCTGCTGGATTTTTAGTATTTTATACTACCTTTATATATAGGTATCTAATATAAATAAAAATTATGTACGAAATGAGATATGAATTAACTCATGAGCAAAATAGCTTAGCTGTATAAAGCACTTTCAAAGACCTCTTTCAAAGATGCTTAAAGGAAGAGAATCACTGATAAAAGTAGTTAATACCTAAATCTTTCACACCAATGTCGACAAATAATTACATGATCATGCAGAAATGAAAACATAACTTTGAATTAAATTATATTAAATTATGTTACTACAAAAATAATTCCAAAGATTATCTGTTTATGATAGGATTTCTATCTGGTTTTAACTGCATATTTAAGTTTCTCCTCTGCCCTGTTCTGCAATATTTTAATTGATAAAATACAGGATGCAGGAAAGAATAGGTTACTTGAGGGTGCTATTGGACAGAGGAGGATGTTGAATGTGAAAGACACTAATGGGGCAGTATGAAGTACAAAAAAGTACTGCAAAGCAATCAGTATTTCAGAGGATTAGGTCTTTCTGCTAATCTGATTAACAGGTTGAAAACCTTTTAAAAAATATGCAATTTAGACTGAGAAATCAGGGTAGCTAACTTGCTTAATTTCTATTCCCATGATTGTACTACACCATTCATAGGACCGACCTTGTAGAAAATCAGATCATTAATTGTGTTATGACAGCTAGAAGAGGAGAGTAATTACTTAATACCTTAAAATAATGAGGAAAGCAAGCATCTTAAAATATAAAATAAAACAAAAATATCTGTATGACCTCCATCAACTATGAGGTAGCATAAAATCAGGAGACAGAAGTACAGGCTAATGGCCTACCACAGCTTAAAGAACACCAAGCAACTGCTCTGGGAGAACAGTCAGTGAAGAACAAACTAATTCATGAAGAGACAGAAAGAAGGTAATTCAGGCCTCTATAGAGAGTGATTTGTCTTACCATAGATCTGAATCAACCTCTGAAGTCTTCTACATCTCTTAACTTACTATATATGGACTGTAAGGTCACTAAGCTATTAACTTTGGGCTTCTGTTCTGTTTGGGCAAATACAAAGCCTAGGTAGTTACAAAGCCTGATAAATTATAGCACAGGCAGATGTGAATTAGTTCAAATATGTAATTTGTAGAATTACAATGGTGCGTGAGATCACCTCATTAATTCCAGTGCTGGACTAAATTCTGAATACCCTGTATTGTATTATTATTTTTTTTTTTAATTGCAAAAGTAATTGTCATGTAAATGCCCAGGCTTGTTACTCTTTTACGAAGAAATCCCACCTTAATGCATGTAATGCAATTTCATGGTCTGGTTAAGGGCATGCTCTGCAGTGAAAGTGGCTTACTTAGGTAAAAACTCTGGATTTGCAGGTTACTTGCCAAATGGCCACTCAAAGGATTGGTGGATGAGAGGCCAAACAGAGATACAGCTGAAAGGAGCACAATTGAGATTGAACTTCTGATGATGCAGAGATACTCTGATAGTCCATCAAAATCACTATTTTGGGGCAGATTTCCCTCCTTTTGCAAATTACAGAGTCCCAACTCCTCTCTGGCCCACCCACCTTTTCTGCTTGTAGGTAAAGGTAAGTATGAATGGGGAATTGAGCTCAGTGGGAGCATCTGTATGAATATTAATGATTCAATTAGTTGGTGAACTGATTAAAATTTAATATTTTGTTTATTTACTTAAAGATGAACTGAACTTCAAATGACTTGAAAAAGTATTTTGTACTCAGTTACTACAAGCAGGAAATATGATGTAAATTTTCCTATTTTTACCTGTCACTTAAATATGTACTGTAATACTCTAAATAACATGAACAGTCATTAGTACTGTCTTTTGCTTTCAGCCCCAGGTATCTGTTGTATATGGTGCAAAATACAATGTTCGATTATGTATCTACAAACTTTATGCTGGCATTATAAGGGAATTTTTGAGTAATCAAGATCCCGTCAAATGTTTGATGTTGGATGAGCCGCTCAACATGAGTGTATGACTGCATCTGTCCTATCTGGAGTTTCCTAAAATCTGACAGTTCCCTTTTTCTATACAGTGCATTACAGTAATAAACTCGAGTGGCGAAGTAAAAAACCTCTCAATTTTGCCTTTCCAGTTCGGTACAATACTTCTACAAAAGAATGCTAGTGAAACATGGTTTTCTATTCCCCTTCTTCAACCATTTTGGACAACTGTCATATGTCAGCTGTGTTCAAGAACTGTAAGTATAATATTTACTACCTCCAGTCAATAAAGAGTATGTAGAGAAAGATGAATGTAATAATGGTAAGGAGATAATAATGTAGTAGGAAGGTAAATTAATTTTTGCCATTGAGACTTAACAGAAAGAATTTTGAGAAGGTATCTTTCTTTTCATATTAGAAATTAATAAAAAAAAAGAAAACAACAAAAAACTAAGATAGCAAAGTGCATAAACTTAGGAAGAAAATCTGAGAATATAAGCATTGCTGATCCTTGTCCCAGATGTACTTTTAAATTCGGGCAATGTTCATGAAACTTAAGCACTTTGATTTTATTAGTTCCCCCTTCATTTTGATAGCTGGATATAATAGATTGTGTCATCTGAATGATGCAATTCTGTGCCTCATGAAAGAGGAGCTAGCCTTGAAAGCAAGTCCACAGGGTGTCCAGTAGGCCAAAAGGCGTGAGGCCACATTTATACACTTGAATGAGTATGCCCCCTCCAACACACATGTAATGGGTAGGGAAGGCCAACAGAAATAGGCCATGGTTACAGGGAAATTAATTTTCCCTAACCTACCTAAGTAGGTACTTCCCTAAGGAGAATGTATCTCTCTTGCTTTTGTGAAACGTGCTTTTATACTGGAGATGACTATGCCGTAAGAATTGTCTTTGGCTGATCTTGCTGTTTTTATTCCTGTTTAGACCAGCAGGAAGATTGAATGCATTTCCTCAGCATTCAGACATGACAATCCCTAGTAATTAGCTGTCCCAGAGCTAGATTATTAGTAAGCTATAAAAAAGTCTCTAATTTCCATCAACAAATACAGTTTCCAGTCATTATAGTCTGCAAGAATAGTGTCAATTTATTTGAGATTTTCCTCTCCTAAGCATCGGTAGGAAGAGTTATTCCCATATGAATTTAGAAGGATGATTAGAAAGAGACTTTTTCAAGATGGCTTTAAAATGAAGCAGCCAGACATAAGAATGTAAATCATGTTCTATGGGAAGAAAAAGAAATAGATCAGGCTAAGAATGCAAATCATATTCAAGGGGAAAATTCAGATCAATATTAGAATCTGCCTTGTGTGACTGCAGTAGCATAAAATTATCTGCTGAGCTGCCTGTAAAAATGACAGTAGAGAGAAGAAAAAGATTTCAGGCAAAAGATGGCCCACTGATAATTTGGCACAATTAAGCTAAATTGTAACCAAATTGGGGGTAAAATATTGAATGAAAACAGATGCAGAATACTTGTGAAAAATGTCAGGTTCATTGTTATTTCATTTTACAGTGAGGAATATGAGATGTTTGAGAGGTGGGAATGATTTCTTGCCTGCTGTTGAATTCCTAAGGAATGGAAGCCAGATTCTCAAATGTTTAACTAGGAACCAAGTCAGTGACCTCCTTTTTCCAATGTAGTGTCTCTCTTGGAAGGACAGATTGCAAATTTTGGGAGATAGATGCTGGGGAAAATTGTGATTTTCATTGTGATTCATAACACTACCTGGAATTATTAAGAATTCTGTGGGAGTAATGTTTAAAATAATAAGTATTAAACCAAAACAAGCAAACAAGCAATCATACAAGCAAAATCCTACATACTTCAGTATTCATTTTTTGAACTAAAACAGAGTTCACTGACTTCAGCATTCACATACTTCTTCATAGTCTTCAGTTTCTGCAGATCCTACATACGTCCCCAGATTTCAGAGGATAGTTTTGTTGTGGGATAGAGGATCCTACAAGCCTGAGACCCTTTGTTTCCATTTACTTGATGATCTTGAAAATATCTTTTTTTGAATTCATTGTCAGATAGCAGAGCCTGAGGATCCCAGTTCAAGATTTCAGGTTCAAATTCTTTGCTTTAGAGCTAGGCTCTGACCTTCTCCTGCTACTGCCTGCACCACATGTTGACAGGTAAAACTCCCTCAATCCACAGTAATGTGACAGTATATCCTTGTCAGGGTCCAACTGGAGAAAACCTCAGTGTCAGACCCATTTCCTTCATGATCCCAAGAGTGAAATTAAGACACAAACGATGTCAAGTACCGTAATTGATCAGTTGGTTTATTACAAAAAGACGATTATTATAAAAAGGAGATCATTATAAAAAAGAGATAGCTATAGGACAGATTAGAAAAAAGTTAGAAAAGAAGCAAGAATTCAGGGCGCAGAGAGAGAGAATCACCACCGTGGATCCAGAAGTCCCCCGGGGATCCATAGTCATTGCCAGAGGTGGTGGGAGTCCTCCAGGGTCAGTAGTTGGTGTTGGAGCAGTGTCCTCAAGAGTCCATAGTAATCATCAGAGGTGGGTGTCCTTGTGGAGGGTGTCCTCGTGGAGGTGTCCTCCTGGAGTTGTCCTCGTGGAGGTGTCCTAGACTTATCCTCCCTGGCAATAACCTTTTCCCCCTTTTATAATCAGCTGGGGGGAGTACCTCTGTTCTTCATGTCACCTATTACATGTCCCTGGTGGGCCAATTATCCTAGTCTTGCAGCCAGCTCTTCAACTCACATGTCTGCAGCAACTGTTGGGAAAATGGTCAGCAGTTCCTCACACCAGTCCTCAAGATAATAGACAGAAGAGTCTTACCTCAGCTCTTCCCACCCTTCTATAGCTATATCTCTGGCAAGAGAAGCCAAAAATAACAGGAAAGGCTTCTATAGGT
>NW_009939744.1:0-1747 GCF_000696875.1 Nestor notabilis
CACCAACCACCTCGCTGTTTTTCATGTGCCAAATCAGTGGTTGGTTGCATACAACTTCCACATGAAAAGTAAATGGAAGTTAAAGGTCTTGCAAATTTTCTAAATGTCACAGCAGGGAGGAAAAAAAAAAATAAATGGGAAAGAAAACCTTCTTGGAAGCTTGTTTGTTTTTGTTTTTGTGTTTTGTTTTGTTTTTCTGAATGTCAGACTAAGGTTTGTAGAACTTTCAGTTGGCTGATGATGAATCAAGTCATTTTGGGCTGGTATTTTATTGTTGTTGAAAGCTGGGAAAGATTTACCAGTTCTCCTTGTGTGTTTTAGCATCCAGTGCACACAGAGAAACTCAACACATTGCAACTCACATACTTGGCCTGAAGAAAACTTTGTCCTAATTGACAAAGTAAACAAGCTACTAATTTCTGCAATGATATGGGTATTAATAATATTCCTTTAGAAGAAGCAAGCTTACTACCAAACAGCAAGATAAATTTTATTACATAAGTTTCTGAGATCACAGATGCCAAGCAAAAAATAGCATTTTATTCTTCAGATTTATGAGGAGAAAATAAGTACACGCTGACCATTATTGGTAAACACTGGGGTAGAGAAGTAAAAAAAAATCCCTACAAGAATTATGTCTCAACAGATTTTCAAATAGATTCATTGCAGAACATTATACTGAGCTATTTAAAACTGACTAATAGTGACAAGAAAAATCTGCATTGGCAGCATAACAAATTCGGTGGGTTAACCACAGTTATTTCAGTTGGTAATCTTTGTGATTTGAATCTTTCTGAGAACACACTCTGGATTTTGGATAGTGCTTTCTTCATTCTAGGATCCTAATAATTTCTACTAAATATGCTTACTTGCATTCTTATAAAAGACATAAGAAATATAGATCATGACATACCACTGGTATTACAAAATTTTGTATCTTTTTGTTAAAATTTACTGCATTTTTAACATAATGGGTGGCCTCCCGCAAAGCTGTGAAAAGTCAGTGTCTTAACAATTCATGAACTTCACAGTTCTACAGTTGATAGTTCTACTCATCAGAGTACGTTATCTCAACAGTCTGTACAATTTAATTACTGTTCAAAGATTTAATCTAGTTAGAGAAAAAATTGCCTTCTCTCATTCTGAAAAATAACATTTGATGAGGAAAAATATATTAACCTACAGTTAAAATGTTCAGAAGAGCATGGGCTACCAGGGTTACCATTGCTGTCTTCTTTAATGTTTAACAGTGATATGGTGTAGTCCTCCATACAGCCCAAAGAAGACCAGTCTTCCAACAACCATTATTTCACATCTCTGAAGACCTTGCAATGAAAATCCAATAAGATCACTGGCGAAATGTCTTAATAAATTCATAAAGTAATCTTAATTTCTGCTTCAATATGATGCTTTAGAGCAAATGCAGATATTGACAAATAATTAAATTTTGAAATCCATAGAAGTTCCTCAGAAATCTCTCAGACCTTTCTGGAAGCTCTGTGATTTATTATGCTCAGGACGAGTCTTCAAGAATCCCAAACAAACAAAAACTCAAACCAAAACCGGGTACCAAAATATCATATGAGAGTAATATTTAAAATCTGACCCAAGGAGGTTATTGAACTTTTATTGCAAAATTATGTCAGTGTTTGGGGGTGATAACTCTCATAAATAATAAGGATATTTCGTCAATTGCCATGGTGAGTATCTCCCGGGAGGACGCCTCGAACAGCAGAGCGGGGGGAAG
>NW_009939745.1:0-279 GCF_000696875.1 Nestor notabilis
TATTTCCACCAAAGGGAAGAGACGTTCTCCCAAGACCTGAAACTAAACCAAGAATACAAAAATAGAAAAAATTAAAACACGAAGGAACAGACAGACACGAATGTGACTCCCTCTTAACCGGAGGCAAAAAAAATAATCCCGCCATTAACAGCAAGAAAGGGGGAGCCTTTTGCAAGTTGAGTTAAACCCGCCTCTCACACACCTTTCCTCCCGGCTTAAGACACTCGGAGCAGGGCAGTCAGGGAGCGTTCCCGCAAGCGGGGCTTCCCGCCACCCCGT
>NW_009939746.1:0-2647 GCF_000696875.1 Nestor notabilis
AAGGTGCTCTAATTTGTGAGAGAAATTTCCTTGTCTTTGTCTTGCTGTGTTGATTTTGGGTGGTTTGAGGTTTTTCTATAGCTTTTCTGAGCAAAACAACCCAGCTGGACTAATAAAGGTCTCTTCTCTTTCAGAGGCAAGATCCTGCTTCCTGGAATACAACATTTGAGGAGATTTCCAGGAATGTGTTGAATATAAGATACACCTTGTTACCCTATTTCTACACGTTAATGTATGATGCCCATGCCCATGGCAGCACTGTGATCCGTCCCATGCTCCATGAGTAAGTGGGACTCCTTTGCTCTTATCAGGAATTTCCACTGAAAATTCTGTAGTTATGACCCTCCTAACACTAAAGTTTCCTTTTTAGTTACAGCAATTATTATTTTTAAAAAAAAAAAAAACCAAGACAGAGGGTATAAGCTTTCAATATCAAGTCTCACTTGATCAGCACTAGTTTTTCAACATTAAACATCTTATTTTCTGGAAGTAAATTTTAAATTTTAAATGTCACCTTTAACCTCTTCTGGGGCAAGGAACAGAATGCGGGGCGTATGTAGAATCAAAAAGAAAAAAAGAAAGGAAAAATTGTTGAAAAAAAAGCTGTGTAAAAACTTTAAGAAAAAAAGAGGCAATTCTGCTATAAATCATGATAGTTTTGCAGGGAAAAAAATTGCTTTTTTTCTTATGTCCAAGCTTATATATCAGATTTTTTTTTATTATTATTTTTTTTATTTTTTTTTAAATGCTGTTAGACACACAAGCTGTCTTTGTACTTTGTCAGGTGGGGCAGTGCCTGCAAAAACTTTAACTTCTTCTGTTGTGGAGTTAGATGTGTTCTTGCATCTACATGCAAGTCTTAGCTGAGGAACACTGAGTTGTTAGCATGTATTGACTTCCTCTTTCCAAAGCAACTGCCTAAGAAAAAAGTGGCACAAATTAGAAAGTGGTTCCCAGTCTGTCCATGACCTAATCTTATTATTGCTAATACTGGCCAAGCACAACAAGCCTTCTGAGTTTTGTGATCTAAATACACTGAAAAGCTGCTGCAAAGAAATGGAAAATGAAAAAAAAAAGAAAGCTAATAACTTGCATTTCTATAATGAGTTTCATGTTAGGACCTTTGTACATTCCTGGCAAGCATTAACTATTTATGAATTATTAATACTAGAATAAAGATGAGGAAATATTAGACACTGGGAATAGTGCATTCAAATGCTGACAAAAAAGTTTCAAAGAAGGAACACTTTGGGAAAGTTCAGCATGCAATGTCTAATTATTATTCTGCTAACTTGCAGGTTTGTGGAAGACAGAACAACCTGGGAAATATATGAGCAGTTCCTCTGGGGACCTGCACTGCTCATCAGTCCTGTGATGCAACAGGTACATTTTTAAGCACTTAGGAAAATACCAATGGCACTTTAGCTGAACTTTTTCATTTAAGGTACCTAACCCAAGTATTCTTAATTCCAGAATGCTGTGACAGTGAACGCTTACTTACCCAATGCCCGCTGGTATGATTACCACACAGTAAGTAATTTTAAAAATTGTATTTTATATGCCTTCTTCACAACACTGCTCAGACATCAGCAGGGTGTGCTGAGAGTGGTGGTGAGGTGTGAACCCTTGCCCTCCCTTTTACAAACTTACATTCAGTATTGTTTCTTACCAATGTAACACCTACTTAGCTAATAAAAAAAATAATCCTTGATTCCTGTAATTATTATCCCATACTAATGTATAATAACATGACCACAGTTAGAGTAAATTAATTTGAGGTCCTTCTATTTACTCTTTTAAGCCTCAAATGACATACATAATGACTTCGTAAGGAATACTGGAATGGAGAAACACAAAACACATTTAACTGCATCATCTTTCACAGAAAATAAGAAAAAATTTGGTAATTGGAAGAGCAGGCATCACAAATCATTTCATTAATCACTAGTTTGTATTTCACCAGGTTGGGCCCTTTAGTTCAGCTATTGTGGCGTATGTTCAAGGCAGTCTTTTATAGATCCAGAATTTCAGTTTCTTTTAAAAGCATTAGGTAGTTACTTCTGCAGTAAAAAGTGCTACTTCATCAGTCTAGAAAAACATGATAATTTCATTATAAAAAACCCTAAACAAACTAGTAAAGAGGGAGCAACTCAGTAGAGTATTTTTTTTTTTTAATTTTTTGTACATAGGATGAAGAGATTGGCTTTAGGGGGCAGTTCAGAGTTTTACCAGCTCCTTTGGAACATATCAATCTGCATATCCGGGGTGGATACATCCTTGCTTGGCAAATGCCTGCTAATACAACATTTTACAGGTAAGATTGACTGAAATTCAAAATTTAGTTTTGCACAAATACAAATAAATAAAATACTACCAGTCCTCAGAGAAGTTAAAGGTATGATGGCACTGGAGTTTTATCGCTGGTTTTTCTTTCCTCCTAATGGTCTCCTTTAAATTTCATAGGATTGGTTTAGGAAGGTGACTATGGAGATAAATTGAGTGGCATACAGTATTTTTTTAAATCATTCTAACATTTGAGAAAGAGGAAATGTGATTGATTACCTGAGGAAACTGAGAAAAAAATACTGTGTTTTCTATAGCCGAAAAAACCCCATGGGACTCACTGTCGCTTTGAATGACACTCTGA
>NW_009939747.1:0-628 GCF_000696875.1 Nestor notabilis
GTCTCCCAGAAGCGGGGTTCTGCCTCCATCCCCACCACGCTCAGCACTCGGCCTCGGAGACAGCGAAGAGGGTACCATCCTGCTTGCCCACCTCGGCCACGGCAGCAGCCAGCTGAGAGAGGTTGCCATTAGGGAAGTGCCGCGCTTCCCACAGGTTGAGGATCATGGCTGTGGGGCTGGGCTTTGAGGCGAAGAAGCTGAGATGGCTGGGGGGTGAAGAGAAGGAACGTGTCAGGGCAGAGGGATGGCTCTGCACCCCAGGACCAGCCCTATGCTGGCCTCATCTTGGGCACCATCCCACTCCCAAGCTCCTGCAGCATTCCAGCATCCATCCATAGGTGCAGGATGAGGCCAGAAATCCCCTGTCCCCATCCACCATGCTATCCCATCCCCAGCTCTGTCCCCATCCCAAGCCAACCTGTCAAGGTTGAGCTTCTGGGCCAGTGTCCTCCAGTCGGCTCCCCGGGTGCCTGGTGGGTCCAGGCTGCTGATGATCTTCTGGCGGATGAGGAAGGGGATCTTGAAGGCACTGGGGCCCACGAGGGCTGGGGCGCCCACCTCACTGTCAGGGACCAGCCAGTCTGAAAACCTTGTGTCCTAGGTCAGAGCAGCAGGGGGGGGATGAGAG